>NC_138305.1:42485000-42685000 GCF_965601325.2 Salmo salar | reverse complement strand
GTGTGTGTGTGTGTGTGTGTGTGTGCCAGCTCCACCTCCTACCCTGGGGGTTCTGAGTGACAGGTAGGGTGGGGTCATGATTTCATGTCCCCCAGAAAGGCCCTGAAGCTGGGGCAGATTGATGAATGAAAGAACCATGCCCCCCCCCATCATACACTGGGTTTTAAAGTGCACCCACCACAACAGCTATCAAACCCATCATAGCTTACATCATTTGTGACCCGTTTCAAGAAGCTGTATGTTGCACGATATGAGAACGCAATATATATATTTTTTATTTAAATGCATTTCTTGAGAAGAAATGCCTTCTGGAACATGTGAACATTCATGTGCCTTAATAACAAACTTGTTAAATACAAATACAATTGTTAAATTACGAGAATAGTTGGTTTAATCATGGAAAAAGCCAGGAACCTTCCCCCTAGCCATGATTGGCTGAGATAATGGGTGGTCTGGACATGCCGAGAGATGAGTTCGGATTGGTCTGCCACGTAGCATGCTTCTGTCTATAACATGAGCTGTTCACTATGTGTAGATAATCCTTTCTACTGTGGCTTTTTTTGAAAGATATAACGTTAGCCATGGAGAACTTCAAAAGTGTTGCTACTGCTCTCAACAACAATGCTACCCTGAATTTAGCAGGTGCTATCAACAAAGATCAGTGGGGAAAAGTTGTAAAGGACTACTTCCTGCACACGGTCAGTGTGAACCGGAGTGACTTGACACAACGGACCAAACAAGCTGTAGCTAGCTACAAACCAAACAGAAAAGACACGCTGCCGTGAAGCGTTCATCCATGTATACAAGTAAGAGTCTAGCTGACAGAAAATCATTTTCATTGCAAGTTAAAGTGTACTTCTAAATATCTAGCGAACGTTAGCTTGCTGGCTTGCTAGCTAACGTTGCGTGTATGATCTGTGTAGTAATATTATCTGTACAGTGAATTCAGAAAGTATTCACACCCCTTGACTTTTTCCACATTTTGTTATGTTACAGCCTTATTATAAAATGTATAAAAAATATTTAAAAATCCTCAGCAAACTACACACAATACCCTATAACGACTAAGCAGAAAAGGGTTTTTAGAAATGTTTGCAAATTTATAAAAAATGTAAGAGAAAAACCTTATTTATATAAGTATTCAGACCCTTTGCTATGAGACTCGAAATTGAACTCAGGTGCATCCTGTTTCCATTGATCATCCTTGAGATGTTTCAATTGATTGGACATGATTTGAAAAGGCACACACCTGTCTATGTAAGGTCCCACAGTTGACATTGCATGTCATGCAAAAAACAAGCCATGAAGTTGAAGGAGTTGTGCGTAGAGCGCCCAGACAGGATTGTGTCGAGGCACAGATCTGGGGAAGAGTACCAAAAGAAGTCTGCAGCATTGAAGTTCCCCGATGGTCACTCTGACAGAGCTCTAGAGTTCCTCTGTGGGGATGGGAGAAATTTCCAGAAGGACAACCATCTCTGCAGCACTCCACCAATCAGGCCTTTATGGTAGAGTGCCATGCATCACATCTGGAGGAAACCTGGCACCATCCCTATGGTGAAGCATGGTGGTTGCAGAATCATGCTGTGGCGATGTTTTTCAGCGGCAACAACTGGGAGACTAGTCAGGATCGAGGTAAAGATGAACGGAGCAAAGTACAGAGAGATCCTTGATAAAAACCTGCTCCAGAACTCTAAGGACCTCAGACTGGGGAGAAGGTTCACCTTCCAACAGGACAACGATCCTAAGCACACAGCCAAGGCAAAGCAGGAGTGGCCCGGACTTAAACCTGATCGAACTGTGCAGCAACGCTCGCCGTCCAACCTGACAGAGCTTGAGAAGATCTGCAGAGAAGAATGGGAGAAACTCCCCAAATATAGGTGTGCCAAGCTTGTAGTGTCATACCCAAGAAGACTCGAGGCTGTAATCGCAGCCAAAGGTGCAAAAACAAAGTACTGAGTAAAAGGTCTGTATACTTATGTAAATACGCAAATATGCAAGTAACCATTTCACTGTACCGTTTATACCTTCTGTATCCTGTGCATATGACAAATAAACATTGATTTTATTTGATATAGTGTGTGTTTACCAGAGACGGTAATGTGAAGAACAACATGACCTGCACCAAAGTCAAATTAGGATATAGGCCAGGGACTAGATAATGTCCATTTTATCTGGAGATTCTACTTAATTGTAGGCTACTACTTTCACCGCTTTTAGTCTTGAAATCTTTGGTTGTTTACTATACTACCTTACTCACTCTGTTTAGCACATGGCCTCACATGTGAATCCTTAACCTCTCTAGGGTAGGGGGCAGTATTTGCACGGCCGGATAAAAAACGTACCCGATTTAATCTGGTTATTACTACTGCCCAGAAACTAGAATATGCATATAATTGTTTGATTTGGATAGAAAACACCCTAAAGTTTCTAAAACTGTTTGAATGGTGTCTGTGAGTATAACAGAACTCATATGGCAGGCCAAAACCTGAGAAGATTCCATGCAGGAAGTGGCCTGTCTGACAAGTTGTGTTTCATCTTGGCTCTTTTTATTGAAGACTGAGGATCTTTGCTATAACGTGACACTTCCTACGGCTCCCATAGGCTCTCAGAGCCCGGGAAAAAGCTGAACGATATCGAGGCAGCCTCTGGCTGAAACACTTTATCGCGTTTGGCAAGTGGCCGATCAGAGTACAATGGGCTTAGGCGCGTGCCCGAGTCGACCCCATGCGTTATTTTCTTTCGTCTGTTTACTTAAACGCAGATTCCCGGTCGGAATATTATCGCTTTTTTATGAGAAAAATGGCATAAAAATTGATTTTAAACAGCGGTTGACATGCTTCGAAGTACGGTAATGGAATATTTACAAATTTTTTGTCACGAATTGCGCCATGCTCGTCACCCTTATTTACCCTTTCGGATAGTGTCTTGAACGCACGAACAAAACGCCGCTATTTAGATATATCTATGGATTATTTTGAACCAAACCAACATTTGTTATTTAAGTAGAATTCCTGGGAGTGCATTCTGACGAAGACAGCAAAGGTAATAACATTTTTCTTATAGTAAATCTGACTTTGGTGAGTGCTAAACTTGCTGGGTGTCTAAATAGCTAGCCCTGTGATGCCGGGCTATCTACTGAGAATATTGCAAAATGTGCTTTCACCGAAAAGCTATTTTAAAATCGGACATATCGAGTGCATAGAGGAGTTCTGTATCTATAATTCTTAAAATAATTGTTATGCTTTTTGTGAACGTTTATCGTGAGTAATTTAGTAAATTCACTGGCAGTGTTCGGTGGGAATGCTAGTCACATGCTAATGTAAAAAGCTGTTTTTTGATATAAATATGAACTTGATTGAACAAAACATGCATGTATTGTATAACATAATGTCCTAGGGTTGTCATCTGATGAAGATCATCAAAGGTTAGTGCTACATTTAGCTGTGGTTTGGGTTTATGTGATATTATATGCTAGCTTGAAAAATGGGTGTCTGATTATTTCTGGCTGGGTACTCTGCTGACATAATCTAATGTTTTGCTTTCGTTGTAAAGCCTTTTTGAAATCGGACAGTGTGGTTAGATTAACGAGAGTCTTGTCTTTAAAATGGTGTAAAAGAGTCATATGTTTGAAAAATTGAAGTTTTTGCATTTTTGAGGAATTTGAATAACGCGCCACGGGATTACACTGGCTGTTGAGTAGGTAGAGGTTAAACCAAATTGAACATTATTTATTTGAGGCTAAATTGATTTGATTGATGTATTATATTAAGTTAAAATAAGTGTAATTGTCATTATTACAAATTAAAAATTAAAAAATCGTCCGATTAATCGTTATCGTCTTTTTTGGTCCTCCAATAATCGGTATCGGCGTTGAAAAATCATAATCGGTCGACTTCTACTATAAATGTTGCGTTCATATTTTTGTTCAGTGTATTATCAAACATTCAGCTGGACCCTAACCCAGCGAGTGTCCTGCTGCGATAGATTATTCTTCCTATGCGTCCTTCCTCCTCAGAGGGGTATAATTTAACACAGTGAAAAGTAGGCTGTGTGTCTGGAGAAAAGACCTGGGACACGGGCGTCTGGTCTCTCATCCTGTCTGTCAGAGGATTGGCTTTCCAGGCCGATCCTCTCTAAGGGAACACAGAATTAAGCAGGCATGGAGACTTGCACGAACACTTCCTGTGTGTCATCTCAGTCACATGTTCATATCAGGGAATAATTCTGAAAATATGTGAGACTAAAAGACAAGACAATCCATTTAAAGAGGAATATGAAGTGTGTGTAATCCATTGAGAGGTGCTAACCTGGTTGTGTCTCCACTCATCATAATCAGCTCACACTACGAGCTCCCAATTCAGGATTTCCCTCTAAACTCTTCAAAATGAATCAAATCTCAGATCGGTTCTGGATGGAAGATTATCCTATTAGAAATGCATGGAGGGCGTCTTTATCTACATGGGTGGCGAATCCACTGACTTCTCTTGAATGTTACCAAAATATCCACAGAAACAATGTAGCCTACATTAGCAACAGTACCTTGAAACACTGTGTCACTGTGGAATTCCCTCATTGATTTCAGTTAGCTAGAGAAACATTGACTGGAAGTTTTACTTGAGATGCATCCAGGGAATAAAGAGATGAAGAGCTGATTTGAAAGTGCACACAGTGGAGAATGGACAAAACTGACTGAGAAGTGCTAAGGGCTGCCAGACAGAGAAAAGGGAAAGTTTAGTTTCCCTGCGAACCCTAAAGGAGGTGGGAGGAGCTGGTAAAACGTTGGGTGAATATCAATCAAACCTTCTTTTAGAAGACAGTGTTTAGAGCCATCCCCTTCACCCTGCTAGAAGGGGACACAAACCATACACAACCAATCACAGACACACATTCCTCTTCCCCGCCACCCACACTAGCCAGTATATGGGCGATGACGATGGACAGTGTGTGTACCAGGTATGGACTGACAGTCAGTCAGACAAGCTGCGTTCTGTCATTTCATCGCCTCTAGATTAGGGAGGTCCACTAATTACAAAGGGCAGCGCTGGAGACTGCAGAAAGGCTCAACTCCAAGTCTACTGACTAATCCATACATAAACTAGACCACCCCCAGCCCTGTCAAGCTCCCCTAAACTACAGAACAGATTCAGAACAGTTGGGGGCCTCTGGTTTATCTCATAAATCCTACTAATAACATGAGATGATGTACAAAGAGCAGTTTTACAAGAGCCACTAGATGAGGTGTTAATCACGGTGGGATTACGTTCCTTGAAAGGGTCCAGGATTGGTGTAAGAGGGTTCTGTTTTGATTAAAGGATTATTTATGGTAAACAGTGTTGTGCGGTAACAGCACCATGTAATAACAGAATGTAACAGAATGCTAACATGCACTGTGGAATAGCTAAATGGCGACTCCAGGTTGGCATGCAAGCTAGTACAGTAGCTTATTGTCCTTCGCAATTTTTGTTGGTTGATCTGAGTTACTGTTCCTTAAGGTGGTAAATTATACATTCTCTCCTACAAGCGCATATTTAGTCAGAAGAATACGTGTTAATGCCAGCAGTGCAGAGATAGGAGCCAACAAACACCTATAACACATGACAATGTCTGTGCTCACTCACTTAGCCTGAAAGACAAAGAAAGACACAAACTATTCTAAAATTTACAGAGCCCCTTAACAACAGGTCTGTTGGATTCCCTCCACAGTGGTACCATAACAGCAGTCCCAGACTGGAAAGCATTAGGGACACCTCTCCCTTTAGGGACACCTTTCCCTTTGTTAACGCTGATGTCCAAGTCATCGTCGGGTCACATGTGGTGCATAAAAACCACGTGACCAAAGCCGTCTCTCTGTGAAGACGAGGGAGGAAGATGGAGCTGGGTTCAGCCCAGCTGTCCCTCACTGTAAAGCTGACAAAGATAAGACACTCACTCACACGCCGACAGGCAAATCAAATCAAATCAAATTCGAATTTGACGCGTGCGCCGAATACAACGGGTGTAGAGACTTTACTGTGAGATTCTTGCTTATGAGTTAAAAAATAATAAAAAGAAAAATAGTAACACAAGATGAATAAAATACACAAGAATGAAGCTATATACAGGTAGTAGCAGTACCAGATCAATGTGCAAGGTTACGAGGTATTTTAGGTAGATATATACATCAAGGCAGGGTAAAGTGACTAGAATAGATAAAAAAATAAGAGTAAAATAAAGAACAGAGTAGCAGCAGCATATGATTAGTGTAAAAGTGTGTGTGTATGTGGGTGTGTGTGCGTGCGTGTGTGTTGTGTCGGTATGCGTGTGTGTGTATATGTGGATGTGTGTGGGTTTTGTGTGAGAGTGTCAGTGTAGTGTGTGAGTGTGTATACAGTGTGTACATGTATATATAGTCTTGTGAATGTGCAAGATAGGGTCAATGCAGATAGTCCGGGTAACCATTTAATTAACTATTTAGCAGGCTTATGGCTATTTAGAAATCTTAAGGCTTTGGGGTAGAAGCTGTCTCGGAGCCTGTTGGTCCGGTCAGGAGCAGTGAGAATAGTCTATGGCTCGGGTGGTTGGAGTCTATGGAAATTTTTCGGGCCTTCCTCTGACTGCCTGATATAGAGATCCTGGATAGCAGGGAGCTCGGCCCCCGTGATGCACTGGGCTGTCCACATCACCCTCTGTAGCACTTTGTGATCGAGGGCAGTGCATTTTCCAAACCAAGCAGTGATGCAACCAGTCAAGATGCTCTCAACGGTGCACCTGTAGAACTTTTTGAGGATCCGAAGGCCCGTGCCAAATCAGGCACTGAGCCTGATACAAGTGGAGAAACTAACTAGCTCCAATTCATCCATATCTAAGACAGAGGCTCAGAGAGAGTGAGAGTGAGCTATTGAGCAGAAGAGGCAGGAAAGAGCCAGGGGACAAAGGAACGCTACTTATTTATTACACTATTAAAGCTAACCGCGCTAGCTAGCTACTGTGTGTTAGCGCACTGCTACCGGAATGGCTGATATGCTAGCTAGCAGGTAGCATGCAGCCCTAACCTCACAGCGGGATTACCATATGAAAGCAGGGCTGACTGAAAAACAAAAAACTCAAATCAAATTTAATTAGTCACATGTGCTGAATACAACAGGTGTAGACCTTTCAGTGAAATGCTTACTTACGAGCCCCTAACCAACAGTGCAGTTTCCAAAAAATACAGATAAGAATAAGAGAAAAGTAACAAGTAATTAAAGAGCAGCAGTAAAAAATAACAATATATACAGGGGGGTGCCGGTACAAAGTCAATGTGCGGGGGCACCGGTTAGTTGAGGTAGTATGTACATGTAGGTAGTTATTAAAGTGACTACACATAGATGACAACAGAGAGTGGTAGTAGTGCTGGGGGGGGGGGCAATGCAAATAGTCTGGGTATACATTTGACTAGATGTTCAGGAGTCTTATGGCTTGAGGATAGAAGCTGTTTAGAAGCCTCTTGGACGTAGACTTAGCGCTCCAGTACCGCTTGCCGTGCGGTGGCAGTCAGAACAGTCTATGACTACAGTGGCTGGAGTCTTTGACAATTTTTAGGGCCTTCCTCTGACACTGCCTGGTATAGAGGTCCTGGATGGCAGGAAGCTTGGCCCCAGTGATGTACTGGGCCGTATACACTACCCTCTGTAGTGCCTTGCGTTCGGAGGCCGAGCAGTTTCCATACCAAGCAGTGATGCAGCCAGTCAAGATGCTCTCGATGGTGCAGCTGTAGAACCTTTTGAGGATCTGAGGACCCATGCCAAATCTTTTCAGTCTCCTGAGGGGGAATAGGTTTTTTTGTGCCCGCTTCACGACTGTCTTGGTGTGCTTAGACCATGTTAGTTTGTTGGTGATGTGGACACCAAGGAACTTGAAGTTCTCAACCTGCTCCACTGCAGCCCCATCGATGAGAATGGGGGCGTGCTCGGTCCTCTTTTTCCTGTAGTCCACAATCATCTCCCTCAGTCTTGATCACGTTGAGGGAGAGGTTACTGCCCTGGCACCACACGGTCAAGTCTCTGACCTCCTCCCTATAGGCTGTCTCGTTGTTTTCGGTGATCAGGCCTACCACTGTTGTGTCATCGGCAAATTTAATGACAATGTTGAAGTTGTGTCTGGCCGTGCAGTCATTAGTGAACAGGGAGTACAGGAGGGGACTGAGCACGCACCCCTGAGGGGCCCCTGTGTTGAGGATCAGCGTGGCGAATGTGTTGTTACCTACCATTACAACCTGGGGGTGGCCCGTCAGGAAATCCAGGATCCAGTTGCAGAGGGAGGTGTTTAGTCCCAGGGTCCTTAGCTTATTGATGAGCTTTGAAGGCACTATGGTGTTGAACGCTGAGCTATAGTCATGAATAGCATTCTCACATAGGTGTTCCTTTTGTCCAGGTGGGAAAGGGCAGTGTGGAGTGCAATAGAGATTGCATCATCTGTGGATCTGTTGGGGCGGTATGCAAATTGGAGTGGGTCTAGGGTTTCTGGGATGATGGTGTTGATGTGAGCCATGATCAGCCTTTCAAAGCACTTCATAGCTACAAATACCCTTCTGCTTATGCATGAGTGGCCAGGGACTATAGGCTCATGCAAATATTTAGGATGTGTTTATCTGCTATTAAGCCTAACCTTTACCAAATATCCTAGCCTAGCCTAAATGCATGTGAGTGGATCCAATAACAGTAATGATTCGGCATACACAAAACAAGAATCTTGATAACATTGCTGACTTTTTGAACTCCAAGTGGCTAGATTCTAATTTCCAAGACTAAACTCCCTACATCCGACATATAATCCAGTGGGAAATGTTATATTCTGGTACGCAATTTCTAACCTTGCTAACTTGAGTGAAGGACGGTTCTTGCCAAGGCTTTGTGTGGCCTGCCCTGCATCAACCCATCATTAGTGAGATGGGATAGGAGCAGCTGGTTTAGTGGCCGTGTTAGGGACTAGAGGGTTGACAGGGGCAGGGATCTGGGGGCCCAGCCTAACACAATTACCCCCCTCACAGTCAAACATTAATGAGATGAGCCCCAACTGGCCGAGCGTGCCTGGGATGGTGCAAATCTACACTAAAACAAATTTTACCTCCTGGGAGGTGGTAACTAGCCTCGGATCAGCAGGAGATTTGCTCCAAAATGGCACTAACCTCCTAGAAACTGGGATTCTAGACAGCTAATCTACATGGATGGTTGAGCCGCCTAAATGCATTAGGCACCATTAAAAGAACAGAGGGAACTGGGAACAATGCTTCCAGAATTCCCTCCACAATGTGAGCCTATCCTGGGCCTACCTTCTACAGAAATGGAATTGGTCATACAAGGGCTTGCAAGAGTGGGGGACTATGAAGAATGGAACATAGACATGTTGAGCTATAGACCCGACACCCACGATTGATACACAGTGTTGAGTGTTGACTGTAAAGCCTTCGTGATGGAGGAAGTGCTGAGCGCTTCATCAATACGTATGAAAGCTCTCTAGTATTAATGGCGTGCTCAGGAGAATGACAAGAATCCTTCCTGCATGTCTTGGGCCACATCTGTGTTTATTGCAGGCCCATAAGTCACTGGGCTCAGCTCAGGTTGCCTCTCCAAACCTCTGTCTTCTCCATGGTAACCTAACACCCCGATAATGGCCTGGGCTCGACCTGCATTACGTAAAGCACTCCATTGATCTTGATGTCTCCGCAGGGCCAAAATCAGAACCTGAGAGCCTGGTGGTGTACACACACAGCCTATAGTGACCTCGGGACTCTGGAGAAGGACGCTAGCTGGAACTGCAGCATGGAATCCTACTACACTGTCCATGTCATGCCACAAACAACTGCTGGTCTGATATCAGGAGGACCTTCACTTGGTCTTGACTAAAATGTTAACCTTTCATGGAGCAGTTAACCCTGGCTGAACATTTCGCCAGACATTCATTGGAGTCATTATAGACGTCAACAGGAAACAGACTGTTGACATGAATCAAAATCACTCTGTTGATAACCGATATGTTCTCCTCTCACCATCCCTCCACATCCCCACCAAAGCCCCCCAATCAAAAGCTTTACAGCCTGCTACTCCAACCGTCTGACGGGCCTGTTTTACCCAAAACCACTGTGGTGAAGTCATAAGACACCCCAGAGGTAATTATGAGGAGGCTTGGTGCTGTCACGGCCATGTATAATTAGAGAGGAGGGTCATGGGGCGGCCTGGTTCCAAACTGGAGGAATTTCCTCCTTGTTCTAGGTCACACGCGGAGGAGAGCTAATTTAGAAACGGGGAGATTCTGTAGAAGGGCTCCTGGATTCTCCATAGGTCTGGAAAACTGTCGTTCGTTACAGGTTGGTTGACTCAGAAAGACAATGCATCAAATACTTAGCTCAATGCATTATAACTGAAGAGCAAAGACAGCAAGAAGGCTTTTCCATCAAATTTTCCGGATTGGATCGTTTTGTGGAAAACCAGGTCCCCCAGAGAGTTTGAGAGAAGGTTATCCGACACCCAACCGGATACAGAGATTACAACTAGGGACAGGAAGACACAACCATAACCGATATATCTTGCTTACAAATGCAGGTCTCAAAAAATGTGATGACTTCACACAATCGGGAAAGAGAGCGCACCATTACACCAATGTCCAATGTGCCTAGTAATTCACCCAGACAGGGTCTTTCATCAGAGTTCTCTTACATTACCCCAGTGTGAACACGTTCCATCTCTGCACTTATACTGGGAGGCAGGAGCCAAAGCATTGAATCATGGATGTAAATATCCAAGCCTGCCAGCGCTAATACTAGAAGTCTAGAACACACTAAATGTAATTCTAAACTTTTCAGGGCTCAGATGAGTGCATGTATGTGAAACCCTGAATACAGAACTAGCTAAAGCTGACTTCATGCACCTATCAGATGGCTCCGAGCGGGCCGCTGTAGACAGACAGCCTAGCATGCTGGCTGGGATGGATGACCTATATTTACATTAATATTATGTCTGGAATTCTGAGGCTGGACAGAGTTCACTGGCCCCTTTCAGCTGAGCCTGTGTTTTGGCTACTAGGCTGCACCCATTGGTCATTGGCATCGGTGTCTCTCCATCAGAGGTCAATGGTGTTGGGATATGGAACAGAAACCAGGGATAAAAGCAGTGACCTGGATGCAGCAATGTCCCCCAGGCGAAGGCCATCCATCCACTGTATCCTACCTCCTAATGAACCGGAATCAGGCAGAGAATAGTTACCAAAGGCACAACATTTAAACACACACAAAAAAACAGGCGTGTTATATAAGCATGCGTCGCGGTGATGCCGTTGTTAACCCTATCAGTCCCGAGACCCAAGCAAAAATCGACTTTTCATTTATCTGCATGTTCAGACCCTTATATTTAGCCTCACACCGAGGTGTTTTCTTTTCAGGACAACAAGGGTTACAAGTAGAACACAAAACAATGCAAAAAAAAGTTCTGCCAGAGTAAAAAATCTGATCAAAATGAATTCAAATGAACGCTGTAAGTACAGAAACAGTTTGCTCACTGGGAAATGAATATCCAACTAGTCAGTGACAACTGTGTGGAGTTTGTGACAGCAACTACAGTATGTGAGCGTATTACTGTATTATAGACACTACGTCCTGGGATTTACTGTGTAGAAGAACTCCTTTCCTTCTAATGACTAATGTAGCTGGTGAGCGTCACAGAGCTAAACATGTGCGTGTTTGTGAGAGTCCTAGCTTTCCATAGATCGCTTTTAATAGTTTATAGCTCAAATCATTTGGACTCTACAGACATTTTTGTAAAAAGGCCTGGCCCCGTGCACCTTGTCTCACAAGCACCCCTCTAGCTCAGCCTCCGTCTATCACACAGACTAATGCATCTACGGATGCAGAAGAAATAGACCAAGCCAATGGTACAAGCCAAAAGTCTGTAGCTCAAACACACAATGTTTAAAAGGGGTGAGAAGTCCAAAACGCGCCAGGGTTACGGTGGGACTCATTGGGTTAAAAGGGGATGGAAATAGAGCCGTTTGTGTCAGAAGAAAACCGAGGGAGACAGAAAGAGCTGAAGTGTGCATAAGATAGCAATCTCTTGATAGGGGGTACTGAGTGGGTATACTGTCAGTACGTTTTGATTGGATTTGTGTAAAACCAGATTGTCCCGTCATATGGGGAGGAAGAGATGATAAGCCAATTGTAAACTGTAGGCTTGATGCAGTGATTATGCAGTGGCTCCCGGAATAGAATCCTCCCTTTGTGTGGATTACAGCCACAGTCTGCACAGAATATCTCCTCCAGAAACCAAGTGTTTGGAGTAAAAACACCAACGTTGCATGAATACCACATCTGAACTGCAGCTATTCGTTGATATTAGAACAAGGGGATTAGTTGTATCCCTGCTTGAACTGTATGGAGAGAAAGTCAGATTTACCAGAAGATCAAATGCCAACGCACTGATATGAGCTGGAAATGTGTACAATGCAGGAGATCCAGCAAACGGAGGGTTTAATAGCCAAAAGGTAACTTTCAAAATGTTGAGTTCAATGTCCTAACAAAACAAACAGGAAAAACAGAATTTCAATCATCCCTTAATGACTATACCTTCGTTTTACATGAATCTTTTACAGGCACACAGAGCCCAGTGGATTAGCCACTTGAGCCTACAACATGAACATCATCTAACCGTATCTTGCCTCTGTCCGTCTGTAGTTAGCCTAGCTACAGTATGTAGTCATGTTATAGGGTGGTCACAGTCTCCTCTGAATGAGGTGGCGACAGCAGAGCTCCTGATCTATCCACTTAGACATTACAGCCATTGTCATGGCAGAGTCGCCCTAATTCTGATTCCAGCACTCTCTCTGCCTGTAACGATTTACACCCCCAGTTGTTACGGCATTCAGTGAGGGGGGTTTACGAGAATACACAAAGAAAACAATTCACTATTTGTGGTTAAAATAGGCAGGATACAAGAGCCAGTACAGGTCATCCTGAAAGTCAAGTCGATGTTATCCCACGTTCTCCTAACACGTCAGCCAGCAGCCCGGGAGAACGAAAGAGTAGCAGCGGAGATGGAAAAGTGAGAGGAGAACTGAGTCTGACCTTGTTTCTGGGCATCTGCGGTGCCTGATAGGCTCCTGAACTGAAGATATTGAGATCAATTAAAAGCAGAGCTGCTGCAATCAATGGGAGTCTGACAGGTCCGGTGCTCAACACACACACACACACACACACGCTCACACAGGCAGGCAGGCTGGCAGACAGGCTGGCAGACAGGGGCATCAGAGCAGCTCCAGATCCAGCCTGGCTCCAGGGAGTGAATGACTGTGTGCCTTAGCCCGGCCCAGTGCCTCTGGCATGGGGGGAGGATGGAGAAGGACGGGGTGCCAACTGCTGGGTGCTGAAATAGTAGGCCAGCTGGGTGTTTCCGCAGGTGAGGACACACAGAACGTTGGCGCCAGGGGCACCAATCATCGCCATGGGCACCAATCATCGCCATGGGCAACAATCATCGCCATGGGCAACAATCATCGCCAAGGGCACCAATTAGGAACTGTTGACTGCTCGTGTCTTAATTAACTAGGAGGGTTCCCACGGTAATGGCACTTCGTTTGGGTGTGTGCTGGGACGAGTGGGACACAGAGGTCTCTAAATCGAAGACTCTGCTCTGCTATTGGGAGAGTCACTCTCCTATTCACTTTTATCCGCATCTCTCACAAAGCAGTGACATTCACCAGCGTCTGAAGCTCTCTGTGTGTGAGCTCCTAAAGAAATACAAAACTATTCTGTGAGCTTGTTTAAATGATCCTAACAAAGCAAGGCCTTAAACTGATCTCCCCAGCGCAGCCCACAAAATGTCCCAGTGACCTGAATGTAGACTATTTGTTTGAGCAGCCCTGGGCCTGAGGCAGACTGTGGCTGGCCAGCTGTTAATGGTTATAGTGGTTATATGGGCTTGATGGCCGGTCCAGAGAGCCCCAGTCCCAGCTCCCAAGGGAAGGGAGATGGTAGAAGGAGCTGCCTGGGTCCTGACATCTGGCCCTGTGAAGGTTACGAGAGTGGAGAGCCGACAACACCCTCTGATCTGGCCAAGCCACAACACCAAACAGGGCAGGCTTTGAAGTTTGGCTACTGGAAACTAGTAGTCCAAGATGGACTTGTTTATAGGCAAACGTTTTCCACAGTCCTCTTGTATGTTCAAGTTGGACTGTAAGGACTAGGATGTAGGATGCAGTAATACAGGGAGTAATCAATCCAAATGTAAGAGCTGTAGTCTTGACTATTGGAAAGAATACATATCTTCCACTGTAGCTAGAAACTAGGATGAGAGACAGGGATAGTTAAGAAAGTGTGTCCCAAACCATGAAATTGGGGTGGTTTTGGAGTCTCCCCTAAATCTCAGTTTAATTCCTTCCAGTTATCCAGCCAGTTTAGCCACGTTACTGCCAAAAGGACATTACTTTGGTTTCCATGTCTGTTATCATTACTTTCCTTCAGAAACACCTTACCCGGGACAACACTGTGGAGAGAGTTGAACTAGTTTCCATAGCTTCAGAACTATTCATTTATATAACAGCAGAATCTTAGCAAGAGGATGAAGTGAAGTAAGATTTTCTATCTCTCTCTCTGTGTTGCTAATAATGATATATTTGTGCTGTATAAGAGTGTTGTGGAGGGGTGAACCTCCTATCTGTGCCAGTCCTTACCTTCTGCACTGTCGGAGCAGGACGTGCCGATGCCCGTGTCACCACTGTCGGAGGCCGTGCTGTGGCGTCGTCCTCGGTTACTGTTACCGGGGGCCGAGGAGGTACCCTGCCATGGCGACTCACACCCCGGGACCCATCCAGGAGAGCTGGTGCTGGAACCTAAAAAACATGACCCCCGGTCAGGGAGGAAGGCATTTCTTAGTAACACTCACTGTTTACTACGCTGTAATAGGCTGTTTCAGTCCCAACAAAGGTCAAACTGTCAAACATTCTACCTTAACAATCCTGTGTTTTCATAACAGATAAAAGGAATTAGCCTACCACCCAGGGTAGCCTAACAGCTAACCCAACGTCTTCCTGGTTGCTCAGACTGGGAGAACATTTAGCCAATAAATGTTGTCTTGGTGGGTTACCTTATCTCTAGCAGATCGGGATTGTTTGATGATTATTAGAGCAAACAGAATCTGCACAGCTGGAGACTCTAATAACATCTGCTTAGCTCTGCTGGCATGTGTTTTGGTTACAGACTACATTCCTGTTGCTCTACAGCCCATCCCCCATCTAGTAAACACACAACTGTTAACTAGTTGGCAAAACAGACCCTGCTGTCTAAAGTCCGGTTGTACGTTACAACTAGGATAGATCTACATTTCTCTTAATGACAGTCAATGTAATTGTGTTACACAGTCAGATATGGAGATACCTTTTGCCTCCTGCAATATTCAGCTTTTACAGATAGTGTGCTTGGCCCTAGTCTAGTGCTAAACTACACCAATCCATAACTGTGAAAACCAGTCAGTCGCCCATTATAATAAGAGTCCTCCTCTAGTGAAAACAAGCCCTCTCCTAGGCACATGGAAATGAAAACAGACACAATATTTCCTGAATAATTTCAGATGACAGGAGGGATTTTTGGTTTCAGATTCCTCTGGTTCATTCAGGCATTTGCCCTTGTCACATTGAGTAACAGTAATGTGTGCATGGGTAATGACTCAGGTCAGGTTGGACAAGGTGAGGACCAGGTGAGTCTCAAACACACAGTGGTGCATCCCAACAGTCCATCTCTGTCTCTACACACTGCGGGGGCCATATGTCCTCTATCTGCAAATTCTATTCTGACTGTGTAATCCGCTAAGACATGAGTCATTAAAGCTGTCCTATTTTGTGCCAGGAGGAGGCAGCAGGTTGAAGAGGGTGCAGCTCAGATGTGATATGTAATGTTGCTCCACAGCAGGGAGAGGTGACCATCCTACTGTCCTCCTGCTCTACTGTGACCATCACAAAGACACCGGGCTGAGGCACTCCAAAATACACTTTCAAAACATCTAGCAAAATTGTGCTTCAGAACAGCAGAAATAATATTTCAGAACAGACTGCAGGGCTTGACATTAAGGCTTGTCCACTTGCCCAGGGCAAGTACAAATAATTGATGGTCAAGCAGATTATAGATTAAGTTGTGCGAATGGACAAGTAAATAAAATCACGCAAAAATCACAATATCAAACAATTAGGCTACTTCGATCAGAAGTGGATCAGAATTGGATCAAAGTGTCTTCTGAATGCGATGAGTTATACACTGTCCTCCCAATCTCTGCAGAGCGCATTGGAGTATCATTATTTAGGCCTGTATTGACAGATCTCACAGCACCTTAGAATATAATTATTTAGGCCTGTATTGACAGATCTCACAGCACCTTAGAATATAATTATTTAGGCCTGCATTGAGAGATCTCACAGCACCTTAGAATTTAATTATTTAGGCCTGCATTGACAGATCTCACAGCACCTTAGAATATAATTATTTAGGCCTGCATTGACAGATCTCACAGCACCTTAGAATATAATTATTTAGGCCTGCATTGACAGATCTCACAGCACCTTAGAATATAATTATTTAGGCCTGCATTGAGAGATCTCACAGCACCTTAGAATATAATTATTTAGGCCTGTATTGACAGATCTCACAGCACCTTAGAATATAATTATTTAGGCCTGCATTGACAGATCTCACAGCACCTTAGAATATAATTATTTAGGCCTGCATTGACAGATCTCACAGAACCTTAGAATATAATTATTTAGGCCTGCATTGACAGATCTCACAGCACCTTAGAATATAATTATTTAGGCCTGCATTGACAGATCTCACAGCACCTTAGAATATAATTATTTAGGCCTGTATTGACAGATCTCACAGCACCTTAGAATATAATTATTTAGGCCTGCATTGACAGATCTCACAGCACCTTAGAATATAATTATTTAGGCCTGCATTGACAGATCTCACAGCACCTTAGAATATAATTATTTAGGCCTGCATTGACAGATCTCACAGCACCTTAGAATATAATTATTTAGGCCTGCATTGACAGATCTCACAGCACCTTAGAATATAATTATTTAGGCCTGCATTGACAGATCTCACAGCACCTTAGAATATAATTATTTAGGCCTGCATTGACAGATCTCACAGCACCTTAGAATATAACTATTTAGGCCTGCATTGACAGATCTCACAGCACCTTAGAATATAATTATTTAGGCCTGCATTGACAGGCACGAACTGTCTTTCAATCATGCAGTCTAGAGATGCGTTTTTTAGATCAAAGTGTGCCTTGCTACGTGCGCACATTTATTGATATTCATTGCAAGTTTAGTGAGTTACTTGCCCAGTTATAGCTCATTTTTGGTCAGCAATGAAAATCTTGGAAAAGTCTTTTGTGCACCTGGGTGTGTGCCAGTGGGCCTTTCCAGAGGACAGAGAGAGCAAAAGACATTGCTCAGCAGGTAAAATAATGATATAGCCTACAACAGACTAACTACATAGCAAATTCAACACATATTGTTTAGTTTGGCCGGTTATCTCGCTAGTTAACTATTTAGAATGTATTCATGTCATTTTCATGTCTGATGTCCTAAAATAACTTTCCACCGGCACTCGTGAAGGCTATAACCGCAAATGGCCAACATGCAGTTGATGAAACCCATGCTGCATTCCAGGATTCTCATCTATTTTATACATTATTATTTTAGAAAGACAAAAACTATTTGGTGGTAATTGTAATGTTGCAGGGTGGCCAACCATCCTCCAGGAGAGATACTGTGTGTGCATGCTTTTGCTCCAGCCCTGCTCAAACACACCACATTGTAAAAAATGTCCAGATCGACAGGACCTTGATAAGCGGACTCTGGTGTGTTTGAGCAGGGTTGGGACAAAAGCCTGCACACCCAGTATGCAGTATTTTACTTTGTGGGGGGTTAAGTGCGTTGCTCAAGGCCACAACGGCAGAAGACATAATACATGGGATCAGAGACCAGCAGTCTTCCATTGTCAAGACCAGTGATAGTAATGAATGTTATATAAGTGGTTCCTTGAATCACACTTTTCAGTCACCTTTTTGGCCCATGGTGTTACAGACCATTTTTTGGGTTGGGGAGTGACTTGAGCTTTCGTAAAAATTAAAAAAAATCTGTCCTACTTGTCAGAAGGACAAGTAGCTAAAAAAAGTTCATGTCAAGCCCTGGACTGACCTACACTGTCTTGTCCTGCAGTTCAGGTGGCAGAATACTTTTGATGATCGGTATGACTTTATATCAAATTGTTGTTATACTTTAGTAACAACGTTCTTTTTTTTACCCCTTTTTCTCCCCAGTTTGTAGTTACAGTCTTGTCCCATCGCTGAAACTCCCCTATGGACTCGAGAGAGGCAAAGGTCGAGAGCCATGCGTTATCCGAAACACGACCCTGACAAGCCGCACTGCTTCTTGACACACTGCTCGCTTAACCCGGAAGCCAGCCGCACCAATGTGTGGCAGGCTGCTTAAACAGTCCAGCTGGTGACCGAAGTCAGCTTGCAGGCACGAGTCGCTAGAGTGCGACGAGTCGCTAGAGTGCGATGGGACAAGGAAATCCCGGCCGGCCAAACCCTCCCCTAACTCGGACGACACTGGGCCAATTGTGCGCCACCTCATGGGTCTCCCGGTCACGGCCGGCTGGGATCGAACCCGGGTCTGTAGTGATGCCTCAAGCACTGAGATCCAGTGCCTTAGACCGCTGCGCCACTCAGGAGGCCCTAGTAACAACATGTTAGTAGGCTAATTGCTTTGAACTTGGGCTGAGTAGTTTTTGTTATTACACAATAACGACGTGTAGTGTTATTACTATTATATATGTATATGTAGTGTTATTATTATTAGTTGTAAGAGACAATTTGGGGGGGGGGGGGGGGGGGATATGTTGCCCCGCTTTAGAGGATATAGCTAGTAGGATAGCTAACTATGAATCTGGCCACATGACATACTGTAGCTATAATAACTGACAACGCAGATAGCCGTCACTGACTCATTGCTCAACAGCAGAGGACGCGCAGTGGTCCATTCATCATAATATAATTCTAGCGACATAATGTAGCAAGCTATATCAAAATGTTACAATGTAGCTTGGAAAGACATCTTTCGAATCTCAGTCCAGAAAAATAAATCTCTATCAGGACGAGCAGAACGCTAAATCCCCCGATGATGAAAAAAAACCCGCTCTCTCTGCAATCTGCATTATTTTGTCATGAACAATAGATTGTCACCTATTCAGGCATTTCGTTACAATGTCGCATTAACAACGAGGCTTCATCATAGCATTATCAAGAAACACCAGATGCCCCGGGAGAGGGCTACTACTGCTAGCTAGAGAGCTAGCTGAATCCGCAGAAACCCTTCTGTATCCATCAGTTTAGCATCAGCTAGCTAGAAGCTTGTGAAGACGTTCACCGATATGAGCATGAGCAAGGCTCTAGTCTGTTCAGACATTATTGCTATGAAAATATCAACACAGGGGCGTTATTCTTCCACAAAATGTAAATAATAAGATCTTACCTGTTTTAAAAGTATCAAATCCATCCTCAAATTCGTTTCTCCCCCACATTATGACTGATTGTATGCGCCCGATCGCAGTGAAACTCCGAGGGTAGAGAGCAAAACGTGATCACACAAAAGGTGGAGAGAATTCCTCAAGAACTTGTCATGATTACATTGCGCGAAAGGACATTCATAGCTTTAAAACTGAAACTTAACGGTTATTTATAACATGTCTTCTGCCCAAAACGAGCTCCATAAATCGAAAATCTGGGTAAAGTTGACTGAAGAACTAACTACTATTAAATTGATGGCAACAGCAACGCATGCAAGGATGTGATCTCACTGAATGCGTGCCACAGCTCCTGGCGAAAGGCTCAATCTGAGTTTAGTCTCCTCCCCCCCAAACAGTGCTGAGACCACTGCAGCTAGGCAATGGCTGAGTGCTATACCTCAATGGCTGAGTGCTATACCTCAATGGCTGAGTGCTATACCTCAATGGCTGAGTGCTATACCTCAATGGCTGAGTGCTATACCTCAATGGCTGAGTGCTGTACCTCAATGGCTGAGTGCTATACCTCAATGGCTGAGTGCTATACCTCAATGGCTGAGTGCTATTCCTCAATGGCTGAGTGAACTGCATTGGCGACCCTAAACATAGCCAACCGGGCATCGTGTAGTTCTCTCACATTCTGAGAAACGTTTCATTATGTAGCTTTTTGGCCTTTTGTTTTTGAGCTGCTGTATGCAGTCAAAGGAAAAAGTTTCAGCCCATAGGTAAGCATCATGCATAAATGGTGACGTTTCTTGGCCCGCTGTCACTTCTGTATTCTTTATTTATCAAGGTGGCGTGTATTCATGGCTGCCAAGGGAAGCCAGGGTTCCCCCCCAAAAAATGACTAAGATAAAAAACATAAAATCATTTCACTTCCATCTCTCTGTTTTTCATAATTGTCCTTAAATTCGCAAGAGGCTGAACGTATCTCAGCGGATACTTGAATTGTTGCGTCTTCGGTTGTTGTGTTGTTGTCTTCCGGTGGCTAGCTCGCTAGCAAAAATCATCCCTTTCCTAAATTAGCCATGGATGGAGATAGGGATTTGGACATGTGGTTTTACTTAATTCTCCGTACTGGCCAATGATTATAACGGCGATTCCGAAACAACCATAAATTAATACATTGTGCCTCTGGCCTGAGAGGATGGAAGTTCAATATGTAGCTAGTTGTAGTAGACTAATGTTAACTTTGGATACACCATAAAAAGTGTAATTAATAACTTCACCATGCTCTAATATCAACTTTGGATACACCATAAAAAGTGTAATTAATAACTTCACCATGCTCTAATATTAACTTTGGATACACCATAAAAAGTGTAATTAATAACTTCACCATGCTCTAATATTAACTTTGGATACACCATAAAAAGTGTAATTAATAACTTCACCATGCTCTAATATCAACTTTGGATACACCATAAAAAGTGTAATTAATAACTTCACCATGCTCTAATATTAACTTTGGATACACCATAAAAAGTGTAATTAATAACTTCACCATGCTCTAATATTAACTTTGGATACACCATAAAAAGTGTAATTAATAACTTCACCATGCTCTAATATTAACTTTGGATACACCATAAAAAGTGTAATTAATAACTTCACCATGCTCTAATATTAACTTTGGATACACCATAAAAAAGTGTAATTAATAACTTCACCATGCTCTAATGTTAACTTAGGATACACCATCCAAAGTGTAATTAATAACTTCACCATGCTCTAATGTTAACTTTGGATACACCATCCAAAGTGTAATTAATAACTTCATCATGCTCTAATGTTAACTTTGGATACACCATCCAAAGTGTAATTAATAACTTCATCATGCTCTAATGTTAACTTTGGATACACCATCCAAAGTGTAATTAATAACTTCACCATGCTCTAATGTTAACTTTGGATACACCATCCAAAGTGTAATTAATAACTTCACCATGCTCAAAGGGGTATTCAATGTCAGCTTTTTTTTTTACCCAGCTACCAATAGGTGCCATTCTTTGCGAGACATTGGAACATCTCCGTGGTCTTAGTGGTTGAAACTGTGTCTGAAATTCACTGCTCGACTGAGGGACCTTACAGATAATTGTATGTGTGGGGTACAGAGATGAAGTAGTCATTCAAAAATCCTGTTTAACACTATTATTGCGCACAGAGTGAGTCCATGCAACTTATTATGTGGCTTGTTAAGAATTATTTTACTCCTGAACTTATTTAGGCTTGCAATAACAAAGGGGTTGAATACTTATTGACTCAATACATTTCAAGTTTATATTTTTTATGTAATTTGTAAAAATGTGTTAAAACATAATTCCACTTTGACATTATGGGGTATTGTGTGTAGGCCAGTGACAAAAAATCGAAATGTAATACATTTTATATTCAGGCTGTAACACAACAAAATGTGTAAAAAGTCAAGGGGTGTGAATGCTTTCTGAAGGCAC
The DNA here is from genome assembly GCF_965601325.2 of Salmo salar. NCBI lineage: Eukaryota > Metazoa > Chordata > Actinopteri > Salmoniformes > Salmonidae > Salmo > Salmo salar. Next base: position 42,662,974 of record NC_138305.1, on the reverse strand, counting down.
TGTATGTGTAACTAATGTGTAATATCTAATAAACAATAATACAAGTGTCACACCAAGACAGTACTCCCATGAATAGGTTACCAAGGTTACCCTAAAAGCCTCAGTGATGTGGAATCTTCTCTAACTAAAGTATTCACACCTCTAATCAGCTGGCTTTTCACATGAAGACTCAGTAGAGTTGTATATTCACAGTTGTGTTTGGAGCCCTGTGAAAAGCACCTGGTTAAAGCTGTTAGACAACAACAGCAGTCAAGAAAGTGTGATGAGCTCTAGTCGCCTATTTTGATGCCAGTTACCAAAAGCAGGGTTAAGGGAAAGGGGATACCTAGTCAGTTGCACAGCTGAATGCATTCAACCGAATTGTATGTCTTCCACATTTAACCCAACTTCTCTGAATCATTCCTAATGTAACATTCCTAATGTAACATTCCTAATGTAACATTCCTAATGTAAGCCTACACATTCCTGCTGCATTCTATGTAGCTATTGATACTTTTCTACTCACATCCTGAAATGATAAAGGGCACCTTGTAGGCTAACATTAAGCTGAAAACAGTGTGTTTGTTTTTGCTGGAAGAGAATATTATTTTAGACCTTGTCTAATGTTGGTTAACCCAGAACTAAAGTCTTGCGTAATTGGTCAGATGCTTGATTAGGTTCTGCAGTCTGTCCATGAAATATTAGACCTTGCTTTGCTCTGTTTAATTTCTAGCTAGTTATGTGCTTCACTGTAGTGTTGTCACGAGGCCAAAAATGTACTAACGATATGATACCAGGTCAGGTATCAAGATACCGAGTAGTATCACGATACCAGCGGGAAAATAAATCTGTGGCCTAGCATCCTGTTCGCCCCACGACCCGGGATTAGATTAAAACGTCCGTTGACATGGTTTGTGAAATGATATAAAATGCTTGCGAATCCCTTTAGAAAGAAAGAAATAATCTCGGGTAATATGGGTAGAGAAAATACATTTCCTTGCTGTAATGCTGCAACCATTTTCTCTCTCTGGAAGGTCTACTCAGACTGGCCTGTGCTCTTGGTTATAACCACTATATAAACCCATCATTGGTTATAACAGGTGATGGAATGCTCCAATGTAACAAATGCAGAACTCTAACAACAGAAAACTCATCAGGGTCTTCATCCCTGTTTGCCATCACGGCTAAATTCTATTTTAAAAACTGATGGAGGAATATATGCGCATGAAGAGCGGACGGAGAAGCAGGGGATTGGGGGCTGGTAGGCGATGTGGCTGGATGATTACAGCTGCCACAGATGATATGCCATGAAAATGAAGTAGATATTATTGGACCTGTGCATACAAGAAACTCGTAGCTGTTGATTAAATTCAACTGAATGTATAAACCAAACTGACTTTCTAAACATTTTATTATAACAGAAGCCAGCAGGTTCTTTAGATCGGTAGGGCTGAAAAAGTCGGTAGTATCATGGGAAATGGGACTACGGTTTCTAAAATGTTGGTACTATAAGTATCATGACGTTTTGGCACCGTGATATTACCATGGTATCAGTATACCATGAAACACTGCCTTCCCTGTAGCTCAGTTGGTAGAGCATGGTGTTTGCAACGCCAGGGTTGTGGGTTCGATTCCCACGGGGGGCCAGCACAGAAAAAAATGTATGAAATTGTATGAAATTTATGCATTCACTACTGTAAGTCACTCTGGATAAGAGCATCTGCTAAATGACTAAAATGTACTTCACTGTCCAGCTTTGTTCCTCCCTTGTAAGATAAATAAACCTCAGTAATCTACCTCAAATCTATTACAAACCTTGTCATCAAAATGTATCATGCTATACTGTTTAAAGGTCAGCCACCAGTGCTGGCTATAACCCCTATATAGGCCACCAAAGGACAGCCCCACTGTAACGGTTGTAGTCGGATTTAGACCAAAATGCAGCGGGGAAATTTGCACTCATCTTCTTTATTATAAACGGACAAGAAGGAGAACCAAAACGTACACAAAGAAAACACAACGACTAATCACAGGCTGGTAAGGCACAAAGCTATACACAGCATAACCTCCCACAAAGTACTCAACAAACACATACCTATATATAGGACTCTCAATCAGAGGCAACTAGAAAACACCTGCCTCCAATTGAGAGTCCAACCCCAATTAACAAAACATAGAAATACAAAAGACTAGACAGAACATAGAAATACACTAACATAGAACAGTGCCCAAAACCCCCCGGAATACATAAATCAAATACCCTACTAAACAAACCACCACCCCGAACCACATAAAACAAATACCCTCTGCCACGTCCTGACCAAACTACAATAACAAATAACCCCTATTACTGGTCAGGACGTGACACCCACTTTACTGAGAACTATGATAAAATCATTGTGTTAGGCCATTTTAATATTCATGTTGACAAACAGACAGTCTCCAAGGCCATTGAATGTATGAATATTTTTAGGTCTATGGGCTTTATCCAACATGTTACTAAGCCCACCTATAACCGTGGCCATACTCTGGACCTAGTTATTAGCAAGGGGCTTTCTATTGACATATCCTCTATTGTTGATGTTGCTTTATCTGATCAACACTGTGTATTTTGTACTACCTTGCAGTGGTGTAAAGTACTTAAGTAAAAATACTTTAAAGTACTACTTAAGCAGTTTTGGGGATATCTGTATTTTACTATACTATTTATAGTTTTGACAACTTTTATTTTTACTTCACTACATTCCTAAAGAGAATAATGTTCTTTTATGCCATACATTTTCCCTTACAACCAAAAGTACTCATTACATTTTGAATGCTTATCAAGAGAACATCCCTGGTCATCCCTACTGCCTCTGACCTGGTGGACTCACTAAACACACATGCTTCGTTTGTAAATGACGTCTGAGTGTTGGACTGTCCCCCTGGCTATATGTAAATGATGTCTGAGTGTTGGAGTGTGCCCCTGGCTATATGTAAATGATGTCTGAGTGTTGGAGTGTACCCCTGGCTATATGTAAATGATGTCTGAGTGTCCCCCTGGCTATATGTAAATGATGTCTGAGTGTTGGAGTGTCCCCCTGGCTATATGTAAATGACGTCTGAGTGTTGGCGTGTGCCCCTGGCTATATGTAAATTATGTCTGAGTGTTGGAGTGTACCCCTGGCTATATGTAAATGATGTCTAAGTGTTGGAGTGTGCCCCTGGCTAAAAAAACTGAAAATGGTTTACTTTATGTAAGGAATTTACATTTTTTACTTTTAATTGAAATGAAATGAAATGTACTTTTGATATTTAAAGTGAAAGTATATTTAAAACCAAATACTTTTATAATTTTACTCAAGTAGTATTTTACTGGGTGACTTTCACTTTTACTTGAGTAATTTTCTATTAAGGTATCTTTACTTTTACTCAAGTATGACAATTGGGTACTTTTTCCACCACTGCTACCTTGTTGCCCATAGCACAGGGTAATACTGAACACATTATTAAGAAATGCTATCTTAACTCTGAAGTTGCTACAGATTTCATTGTGTGTATGAACAATACTCCATCACCTATTCTGCCTTCCTCTTGTGATGATTTAGTTGATAACTTTAATAGCAAATTAAGGGTAACCATTGATGCCATGGTGCCAGTAAAGTTGAAAAAGGCTGCATCCAAACAGATGGATGAGTGAGGAAATGAATCAATTAAAGAGAAATTGCAGAAAGGCAGAGCAGAAGTAGAGAAAGTCAAAGTTACAGGTCCATTATGATATTCTGAAAGAGCAACTTGGCATATATAACAAGGCAATTAGAAATGCCAGATGGGCTCATTTCTCTAACATGATCACTGTTAATCAGAATAATTAGAGTGTGCTCTTCTCTACCATTGATGGCCTGATAAATCCTACCCCCTCAAACCTATGTGAACTTTCCTCCACATCTAAATGTGATGAGTTTGCGGTATATTTCAGAGATAAGATAACCAACATTAGGCTGGGTATCAGTCAACCAAGACCTGATGAGAAGTTTGATGATTTGTGCCCTAGCCTATCACTCAAAGGCACTATGGATTTATTTTCCCTGGTTGATACAAACATGCTCAGGAAAGTGATACCACAATTTAAGCCTTCTACCTGCCTTCTCGATCCTATCGCCACCACCTTCTTCAAAACAGTTTTTAATTGCATATCTAAAGAAGTGCAAGCTATTGTTTATAACTCCCTGTTCACAGGCACTTTCCTGACCACTAAAAACTGCTATGGTGAAACCCCTTCTGAAGAAAAGTCATCTAGATTATTCAGCTCTTAGCAAATTTGGGCCAATCTCTAAATTTAAATTCTTAAGCAAAATTCTGGAGAAATTGGTTTTCAAACAGCAGAATCATTTTTTAAGTGTCAACTGTATTTAAAAAAAAAGCCTATCTGGTTTTTGTGCCCACCACAGCACAGAGACAGACTTAGTTACAGTGGTAAATGATCTTAGAGCCAACACAGATGCCAAACAGCTCTCTGTCCTGTCCAACTCTTGGATTTAAGTGCTGCATTGACACTGTTGACCATGATGTCCTTCCGGTCCAGTTCTAAATTGGTTTAGGACCTATTTAACCAGTTCAGTTTATACATGTTACCCCTTGACAGTGTTTTCAGCAAGCACAGCATTGGTTTTCACTGCTACACAGACGATACACAACTTTGCATTTCTGTGTCACCAGAGGATTTTAGCTCCACGGATAAATTATTAGTCTGTATTAGTGATTTACATTTACATTTACATTTAAGTCATTTAGCAGACGCTCTTATCCAGAGCGACTTACAAATTGGATTTAAATACTTGGATGGCTCAACTTTCTCCAGCTAAATCAAGACGAGATACTTATTATTGGATCCAAAGCACAGAGAGAGAATCTTGTCGCACATTTTAATTCACGGGCAATAAAGATAAAACGCCAAGTAAAAAATCTAGCTGTTATTTTAGATTCTGAACTAAATTTCGAATCACACATTAGGAATGTGACCAAATAGCTTTTTACCACCTGAGGAACATTGCCAAGGTGCGTCTGTTTCTCTCTCAGGCTGATACAAAGAGACTCATCCTACATCATCATCCTAGCCCAGGTCCTGACCAAGACCAGATGGATAGCACACATTACACCGCTTTTAAGGTCACTGCACTGGCTGCCTGTGAGTTTTAGAATTAATTTAAAGATTATTCTATTGGTTTTTAAATCAATCCACGATTGTGCACCCCAATACATGTCAGACATGCTTTTAAGTTATGTACCCAGTAGGTCCCTCAGGTCCTCTGGCACTGGCCTTTTAACTATCCCAAAGCCTAGGACCAAGAGGCATGAAGAGGCAGCCTTCAGTTATTATGCCCCCAGCCTCTGGAATAGCCTGCCAGAGAACCTGAGGGGGGCTGAAACTGTGGACATATTAGAAAGAGATCTTAATACACACCTTTTTAGCTTTGCTAAGCTTTGTTCAGTTTTTGTTATTATTTTGTTTTTATCCTCTTATTTTTGTTGTGTAGTAACTATTTCCATTTTTTTATTTTATTTATTTGTTTTTGTTTATTCCATGTCTGAAATGTGCTGTATAAATAAAGCTTGATTCGATTTGATGCACTATGCAGAAATTGCTCCGCCATTTCCTGGTTGCTAAAATTATAATAGTTTGTCTAATTTCAGTTTATGGTACAAAACAAGCAACTATAGTGTAAAGAATCATTGTAGCATCTAAACCTCTGTGAAATATATTTTCCATAACCAAAAACATTGTATTTTCATCTGTTTGAAGCTGGTGTACAAAAACAAAACTTAAGACCTGGATGCATAGAAATAGCGCACACAGAACAGATATACCGCTTCTTGCTTTCAATAAGAATGACAGATCTATAACACTAAGGTCTGGTCACCCAAAAAGTTACACATTGCAGCTTTAAGTTAGAACAGAGGAGCTTCCTTAGCATCATACAATGGTGTCAACAAATGGACAAATTATGATAAATAAATGCGTTATTGTTCATTACACAGTAAGATCTCAATATGACAGAGATCATTCCCTGGCCATTAACAGGTTTAAACCTAGTGAAGAATAGTTGGAAGGACCACACCAATGACAATAACCATCTGAAGCATCACAGACAAAGCTTGTGTAATATTTCAACATGAGCTGCACTTTTGCATCACTACCAGACTGTCAGATTGACCAGATATGACACAGGAGGACCGATGCACATCAGTGCCATTGCTACAATGGCAGTCATGCAGAATGAGACTGTTTCAGGCCAAGGGGAACAGCCCCCTTGCAGAATTATTTGTGTACAGTATTGTCCTGGTTCAATTACCCACACCCTCTCAATTAAACAAATGCCATCCTTTGTGTGTCTGCATAAAAATGCAATTATCTCAATAGAAGAGTTAAACAGAGCTGCCAAAAGACATGGGACTCATGGGGAAGTGTGTGTTCTGAATCATTAAATGTGTTTTTCAGTAAAGTGTCATGTAATTGAAGACTTACTACCACAAAGTGAGAGCACATGATGGTTGCACACTCCCCCTGTTAACGCATAAAACATGTGGCTAGTATGATGTTAGTGTCCCTGATGTAAGACAAAGATAGTGTTTTGTTAAGGAACTTCATCCCCCAAGGTTTGCAGTGTTATACAACACAGTAAATATTAGAAATGGGGTCTAAATCAGATCCAAATCCACAATAATGATATAAAGAGAAGTGTAAAAAAAGATGACAGAATTTGCAGGAACAAGAAGTTCCAGATGGCAAACTGTACAATGAACCAAACACAAAACTGGGTCTCCCAACAGGATAGAACATGAATGGTATTGCAACAGCGTATTACATAATCATCCATTTCCATCATCAACATGAGTTATTGAGAACACTCTCCCGTTCAGTACATACTTGACAAGTTAGTACTTTGGCAGCACTCCAAAAATAACTAGGATTCGATTTGTCAATCACCACTTCTAATAATCATTCTACTGTTAAAGCGAGCACAATTGTAACTGTTTTCTGGTGATTTTGGAAAATGTTTGGGTGAGGCCTGAAAAAAACACCTGCGTATAAGAGGAACTAAGTTGTGCATATGTCTCTAGACACAGAGCAGACATGTAGTTCTGTATGGAACCCTGGCACTGCAAGACACAACATACCGTCTCCACGACAACAGTGGTTCTTTCAGTAAAACACCATGGCCCACTCCCTCTCTGAACAGTGGACAACACTCTTCAGCACAGAACAAAGAACACTTCACATTTACCAAACAATCCTTGGGCTGCTATCAGCACACATTTAAGTGTGATTAAACTCATGTCTGGTTATTTTCAGATGCACCTTTTATGAGCAGCAAATAGAACTTAAGTAAACATTTAATATGAAGTGGCTTGTAACTCAGCCCATTACAAAACCACATCTGGAATGTGGCTAAGTCAGGGGGAATTCCAATACAACTAGCTAATAATGGAATGCATTACTACAAAACTGTTCAAAGAAGGCCTCATTTTTCAAAGCCAAGAACACATGTTTTGGTATCAAAGCTGAAGTCTGGCACCCAGCCCTTATTAGAGTAATGAACACAGTCGCTATCCAGTACATAACATTTCATCTCAAAGAATATCTCTGTGTTCCACTGAGGACAGCAGTGACCCGCTGTTTTGTTGTTGTTTTCTCTCCGTCTACCTCAGATATTGGATCAGCAGAGGTGGATTACATGTAGAATCTCCACATCGTTGTAGCAATATCAATCAAGAGGGACTTTGGGCAAATGGAGGAGTGTCAGAATCAGTGTTTTTGTGCATGTTATCAGCTCACTGCAGACTGCTACCTGCGCCCACTTCCTGTTTCTCAGCCAGGAAACCAATGACTTGGCCTGGACACACTGCTACTACAGCCAACCTGCACTCTGAGCTCACTGTCACAGCCCACAGCCCACAGCACACACACGTCAACAGAAAACCCTGGCCAGACCACGTGTTACACTAACATACCATTACACTGGTACACTAGCATGACCACTACATGTTTACGGAGCATTAGCTGTTTACATGCCTCAACTTTAACACATTTCTGCCAGAAATAGTTTCTCTGAATAGTGCAATGGATGGCAGAGAGCTAATAGAACTTGAGAATATATCAACAAGATCCAAATGGCCTCTAGAATGGAATCCAGATTTTAAAAAACATGTGCAATTCTGTTTTAAGTAATCCAAAGACATCTATTTTGGTTGTATCCTCGACTTCACATATTTCCATCGGTTCAAATCACACAACCAGATTTCAATGTATTTATTTTGATTGTGAGCAACTATACACCGACATGAACAAATATGAGAAAAGAAAACAGGTAAAGAGAATAATATGGCATTAGAAAAAATGATCACTTACACACGTTCTTCTTCATGAGCACTTCAGCACACAATGCAGGAGCAGAGTGAGGAAGTGGTAAAGGGTTCAGAATGATTTGACATGAAACTCAACACAGGAACTTGATCAGCCAATCACTTTCACCAAACACAGCAAAGTTACATTTTGAATACAAGACGTGCAATGAGCAACGTGTATAACTCATGTCACACTTCGCTTTGTGAAGTTGGCCTACTTTTGAGGAAGAATTCAAAACATCAAAGGAGTCAAAAGATCTTGAACCTTTTAACACACGTTATAAAGAAAAAACAATATCATACAATCTTTTGACAGTGAAGCATGCAGCGGGAAAACAATCAAGTTATAGCTTCATGTCTGAACAAGAAGCCTGCTTCCTCCAGGCCACTAGTAAATCTGCCTGTGTTCACCATTAGACTTAGTCAAAGTGCGCTTCTTAAACCATGGGTTTAGGTTGCCTGTTAATCACCATCTTGATGGGGTGTTTTGTCTGACCCTCTGTCTGTAACCGTATAGATCAATATTGTCCGTCTACATTTTCTGAAGTGTCTGGACAGGCCCATGGTCTCTACTCCAGCTTCCACAATCTCCTCATGGTCATCCCGGAAGCTTTGAGCTCCACCTTCAAGTTGAACCAGAGGCCAACTAAACTTCTGCAATAGATCTCTACGCCCCTCTCTTCCCCCTCTTACTCTAAGATAAGACCATTTGGGTGCAGTTTTGGGAAGTTCCGTGTGAAACTCAGAGGAAGCTGAAAGTTGGTAGTAGTGTCTTTCTACACAGTAAGTGTTCCTTAGTCAGCAGTTATATTATGTTCAGTGTGTTCGTGTCCGGCCTGTCAGTGCAACAGCGGTGTTGTGTTGCCCAACTTTTTGCATCAACAACGTTCTCATACACAGTTGAATACATCTCAGTGAGAGAGTTATGAATGTATCAATGTATCTAAAGTGTAAGATTGAATCCCAACCTTTACAGTAGAAGTGAGTTTCAAAAATATTGAATCTAATGCATGTTGTTTTCAAACTCGGAGACAAGGTGAGTTTAGGTGAAGTGTACTAGCTTGGAGGTGTTGTCAGTCACGTTAGCCTGCATGAGTTCATACCACAGGCATCCAGCTGTTCTGACAGGAGTTATCTATCAGTCAGGATTCTCCACTCAGCTCCCCTCTCTGCTCCTGCAGCACCATTGCAAAAAACAAGCCTGTGAAATATCTCTAGTCTGTTTATGTAACAGTGTGCAGGCAACCTTTCACTGCTGCTCATTCCCATGGAACCCGCAGATCTAGTACCACAGGTTTCAGAGGCACGTTGGAGTACATTAGGAACCTGAAATGTTTTTTTAACAGCTAGGGATGCCCTGAGAGGGAATAGGAGAGGAATGTAGCAAGCCAGTTAGATTAGGTTAGGAGCTACTTAGAGCATGGTTTCCCAAACTCGTTCCTGGGGCCTCTGCTGGGTGCAAGTCTTTTTTGCCCGAGCACTACACAACATATTCAAATAATCAACTCATCAAGCTTTGATCATTTCAATAAGTTTTGTAGTGCTAAGGAAAAAAACAAAAAGACTGTGTTTGGGAAAGAGTAATTTAGTTATGTAGGCCTACGTCATAAAACATTTTTTAAAGACAATTTTCCCAAGCAGTTGAGAAATGATAATACAAAACGTAGAACAGACTTACCATAAAAAATGCTCCAAATGAAAAGACAAACCCTGAGGAATAACTCCAAACAGCCACGAGGAATAAGCTGAGGACAAAAACCAAACAGACTCTGTTAAATCCACTAACAATAAACAAAGACCACTTCATGTGAGAGATCCCAGACATGTGCATTTGACACAAAGCAACTGTAAGCTGTTCAGACTGCCAAAACCTGCTGAGATAAACTACCACTATGGCTAATAAGTCCTTAATTAGCAGTATGTACACTATGGAATTATGTAAATGATGCAATATATTCTACATTTCAATAAGGATGCATATTATTCAGTTGTTTTACCTCTCCTAATTTTAATAAGTATAGCTTATTTTATTGTAAAAGTATTATAGGTCAAACTGAATTTCTCCAAAGGATGGCACTTTTTCTCAAATCTGTATTATTATGAGCACATGTATTTCACTTGACATTATTACTGTAACAGTGCCAAGATTATTGCGGCAAGAACATATTAAATCATTTGAACAGGGAGATCAGAAGAGCCTCAGACACACACCTTGGACACAGAGGACAAATTAGAAATACAATATGCTCCTGAAAATCTTTGTAAAAGTGAAGGAATACCAGAGGGATGACATCCTGCAGTGGTTGGGTTAGGTATTGTATGTGCCAGTGTTGTGAGACAGTCTGGCAGATGGCTAATCAATATATCTTCCTCATTAATGAGGCTGCTGTTTCATCTGCAGGAAGTTAGTATCCATTAACTCCTCATCTTACCTCCTTTCGTCACCCACCTCCAACCTTAATCCATTAATATCAACATCACACCAACTCACTGGGGACTGTCTGACTGACATTGAGCAGTCTGACCTTCACCAACTAGAACAAAAGAGATGCTTAAGCAAGTTTGGATGATAGGATTGTAATGTGTAAAACGCATCTTGATACGTTACCTTTATGCAAGTGGCTGATCCTGTTTCTTTATAGCAGAATGGGTCAGCCTCTCTGGTTTGAGTTTGAAAAGTAAAACTGTTGTTCCTAGGGAGATTTGATTGATTTGTTTCCACCTTCTTAAATGTTATACTGAACCAAAATATAAACACAACATGTAAAGTGTTGGTCCCATGTTTCATGAGCTGAAATAAAAGTTCCCAGAAATGTTCATACGCACAAAAAGCTTATTTCTCTGTTGTTCACAAATTTGTTTACATCCCTGTTAGTGAGCATTTCTGCTTTGCCAATATAACCCATCCAACTGACATGTGTGGCATATCAAGAAGCTGATTAAACAGCATGATCATTACACAGGTGCACCTTGTGCTGGGGACAATAAAAGGCCACTCTAAAATGTGCAATTTTGTCACACAATGCCACAGATGTCTCAAGTTTTGAGGGAGCGTACAGTTGGCATGCTGACATCAGGAATGTCCACCAGAGCTGTTGCCAGAGAATTGAATGTTAATTTCTCTACCATAAACCACCTCCAACGTGGTTTTGAGAATTTGACAGTACGTACAACCGGCTTCACAACTACAGATGACACGTAACCACACCAGCCCAGGACCTCCACATGAGTCTTCGTTACCTGCGGGATCCTTTGAGACCAGCCACCCAGACAGCTGATGAAACTGAGGAGTATTTCTGTCTGTAATAAAGCCCTTTTGTGGGGAAAAACTCATTCTGATTGGCTGGGCCTGGCTCCCCAGTGCGTGGGCCTATGCCCACCCATGGCTGTGCCCCTGCCCAGTCATGTGAAATCCATAGATTAGGGCCTAATGGATTTATTTCAATTGACTGATTTCCTTATATGAACTGTAACTCAGTAAAATCATTGAAATTGTTGCATGTTGCATTTATATTATTGTTCAGTATAGTTACACAAGTAGTGGGGTTGATATTGTCAGTGGCCTTGCTTGACCGAGCCATCACATCTGATCCCATTAGCTATTGCTGAGTAGTCACAGATTCCCCCGGTACTGCTGCTCATTCCGTGCACCAGCTCCGGAGGTCTACGTCACCGGCTTTCTAGGCGTCACTGAACCGGATTCATTACCACCAACCCCGGACTGTTCTGTCTCATTACGCACACCGGGTTCCCATTCCCTCTGTGCCCTCTGTTCCCATGTCCGTTGGTCTTGTGAGTAACTGTGCTTTGTTGTTTCGGCTATTGTGCACTTGTTATTTCGGGTCTCATCCCTTGTAATGTTAGAGGTTTAAACCTCACTCTTTTGTTTGGGTTACATCCCAGTGTATTTTATAAACATGTTTGTTTGGGTTACATCCCTGTGTATTTTATATACAGTGAGGGAAAAAAGTATTTTATCCCCTGCTGATTTTGTACGTTTGCCCACTTACAAAGAAATGATCAGTTTATCATTTTAATGGTACGTTTATTTGAACAGTGAGAGACAGAATAACAACAAAATAATCCAGAAAAACACGTCAAAAATATTATTTAATTATTTGCATTTTAATGAGGGAAATAAGTATTTGACCCCTCTGCAAAACATGACTTAGTACTTGTTGGCAAAACCCTTGTTGGCAATCACAGATGTCAGACGTTTCTTGTAGTTGGCCACCAGGTTTGCACACATCTCAGGAGGGATTTTGTCCCACTCCTCTTTGCAGATCTTCTCCAAGTCATTAAGGTTTCGAGGCTGATGTTTGGCAACTCGAACCTTCAGCTCCCTCCACAGATTTTCTATGGGATTAAGGTCTGGAGACTGGCTAGGCCACTCCAGGACCTTAATGTGCTTCTTCTTGAGCCACTCCTTTGTTGCCTTAGCTGTGTGTTCGGGTCATTGTCATGCTGGAATACCCATCCACGACCCATTTTCAATGCCCTGGCTGAGGGAAGGAGGTTCTCACCCAAGATTTGATGGTACATGGCCCCGTCCATCGTCCCTTTGATGCGGTGAAGTTGTCCTGTCCCCTTAGCAGAAAAACACCCCCAAAGCATAATGTTTCCACCTCCATGTTTGACGGTGGAGATGGTGTTCTTGGGGTCATAGGCAGCATTCCTCCTCCTCCGAACACGGCGAGTTGAGTTGATGCCAAGGAGCTCCATTTTGGTCTCATCTGACCACAACACTTTCACCAGTTGTCCTCTGAATCATTCAGATGTTCATTGGCAAACTTCAGACGGGCATGTATATGTATTCTTGAGCAGGGGGACCTTGCGGGCGCTGCAGTATTTCTGTCCTTCACGGCGTAGTGTGTTACCAATTGTTTTCTTGGTGACTATGGTCCCAGCTACCTTGAGATCATTGACAAGATCCTCCCGTGTAGTTTTGGGCTGATTCTTCACCGTTCTCATGATCATTGCAACCCCACGAGGTGAGATCTTGCATGGAGCCCCAGGCCGAGGGATATTGAGTTCTTTTGCGTTTCTTCCATTTGCGAATAATCGCACCAAATGTTGTCACCTTCTCACCAAGCTGCTTGGCGATGGTCTTGTAGCCCATTCCAGCCTTGTGTAGGTCTACAATCTTGTCCCTGACATCCTTGGAGAGCTCTTTGGTCTTGGCCATGGTGGAGAGTTTGGCATCTGATTGATTGATTGCTTCTGTGGACAGGTGTCTTTTTTACAGGTAACAAGCTGCGGTTAGGAGCACTCCCTTTAAGAGTGTGCTCCTAATCTCAGCTCAATCTTTCTGATTGAGGGGGTCAAATACTTATTTCCCTCATTAAAATGCAAATCAATTTATAACATTTTTGACATGCGGTTTTCTGGATATTTTTGTTCTTATTCTGTCTCTCACTGTTCAAATAAACCTACCATTAAAATTATAGACTGATCCATTCTTTATCAGTGGGCGAATGTACAAACTCAGCAGGGGATCAAATACCTTTTTCCCCCACTGTACGTGTTTGTTTGGGTTACATCCCTGTGTATTTTATATACGTCTTTGTTTTGGGCTTCGTCCCCGTGTCATGTTCATGGCATCTTGTATTTTGGGTTGAGTATTAAAACCCCCCTATTACGTATTCCTGCGCCTGTCTCCGATCCTTATACAACATGACAAGGAACTTTCATGCAGCTTCCTTATGGAATGCCATCCACACAGTCATGACAACAGCCATGCTCCCTTTGGTGTGGTGCTTTCTGGCATTGGCTCAGAGGATGAACCCATTATATACCACATCATAATACACAGCCTTAAGCAAATGTAGGGCCCAGTCAGCCATCACCCACATTGATTTGTGCCTCTGATTTTTTACTTTGAATGAACACAATGTTTGCCTACAGCAACATTGCGTGTTTTCACGGAGCGTGTAATATTGCCCATTCCATGATGAAAATGTGCCCTTTGACTACCTCATATTGACTACCTCTCCTTCCAGACTCACATCAAACATCTCCAATCCAAAGTTAAATCTAGAATTGGCTTCCTATTTCGCAACAAAGCATCCTTCACTCATGCTGCCAAACATGCCCTCGTAAAACTGACCATCCTACCGATCCTCGACTTCGGTGATGTCATTTACAAAATAGCCTCCAACACCCTACTCAACAAATTGGATGCAGTCTATCACAGTGCCATCCGTTTTGTCACCAAAGCCCCATATACTACCCACCACTGCGACCTGTACGCTCTCGTTGGCTGGCCCTCGCTTCATACTCGTCGCCAAACCCACTGGTTCCAGGTCATCTACAAGACCCTGCTAGGTAAAGTTCCGCCTTATCTCAGCTCGCTGGTCACCATAGCAGCACCCACCCGTAGCACGCGCTCCAGCAGGTGTATTTCACTGGTCACCCCCAAAGCCAATTCCTCCTTTGGCCGCCTCTCCTTCCAGTTCTCTGCTGCTAATGACTGGAACGAACTACAAAAATCTCTGAAATTGGAAACACTTATCTCCCTCACCAGCTGTCAGAGCAGCTCACAGATCACTGCACCTGTACATAGCCCATCTATAAACTTCCCAAACAATTACCTCATCCCCTACTGTATTTATTTATTTTGCTCCATTGCACCCCAGTATTTCTACTTTGCACATTCACCTATTGCAAATCTACAATCCCAGTGTTTTTTAATTGCTATATTGTATTTACTTCGCCACCGTGGCCTTTTTATTGCCTTTACCTCCCTTATCTCACCTCATTTGCTCACATTGTATATAGACTTATTTTTGTACTGTATTATTGACTGTATGTTTGTTTTACTCCATGTGTAACTCTATGTTGTTGTATGTTGTTGAACTGCTTTGCTTTATCTTGGCCAGGTCGCAGTTGTAAATGAGAACTTGTTCTCAACTTGCCTACCTGGTTAAACAAAGGTAAAATCAATAAAAAAAAATATATATATAACAGCTATTGTGACACAAGACCATAGGCTTTGTAAAAGAGGTTTCATTTACAGAAGAAACAGAATTACAAGATTGTTTCTATGGCATAATGTGTATTCAATATCCAACAGCATGACATCAAGTCGATAGTGAATCTCATGATCAAACACTGATCTGCAAATTTATATCAATTCTTGACAATACAACAACAAACACGCATCCACACGGTGAGAAGTCACAAATAATATTCAGTACATTACATCGTTTCAAACATCGTTTCACCGGTTACATTTTAGTTTTTTTCCCTGACTCCTCATCCCAGTCGACACTCAGATCATCTTCATCAAAGTTGGAGCTGAACATAGACAGGCCAGAGAAGAGGCCTTTAGAGCCCAGCTCAAAACACTTTCTCTTTTTAGGATTGACAGCAGAATCTCCAGCAGGGTTTTGGCCCTTACTGTTAAATGTCTGGAAGTTTTTGTCTTCACTAACACTTGTCTCAGTCCTATCCTCTGTAGAGGCTTTAGCTTGCATCCCTGTCCTCTGCTGTATGCTGGTGATAGCTTGTGTCCATGTGTCCTGCTGCCCTGGTTTAAGCTCTGTGGACGAGGTAACCTGAGCACCTGATGTAAGAGTTGTTATTAGGTTTGTAACTTCCTTGTCCTTTGTGGTTGTGAAGGAGAACCTGGAGAGTTTGGCCAGGGTAGAGGCCGCCACAGTGGGCTTTGGGTGGTCTGTCTGTAGTGGTGGAGGGTCTGTGGGGGTTGTCAATGTAGTTCTGTTCTCACCTGGAGCAATTCTGCTCAGCAACTGCTGGCGTTTCCGCTCTGTCCCATGATCCCCACCATCACCACCTCCCTCCGCCGTGGGACCACTGACCTCTGGGTTCAGGTCACGCGACACCCCAATGGGAAACTCTTTCTCCTCAGACTGAACCCTCAGCCTCAGCTTCTTGGCAGAACTGCTGCCCGCTGCTGGCTTGTCTTTGTAACACTGTTTCTCACTCTTTTTCTTTTCTGTTCTCTCTTTCTCTCTAGCTGAAGAAAGTGTGTTATGGTTTTCTCTGCTATGCGTCTTTGCCTTGCTAGGTGGACCTCTATTTTCTGTGTGAAAGTCTGAGTTGTCAGTATCTGGACAGAGAGGTTCAGTGTGGGTCATCTTCTCTCTGGGTTTAAATGTGAACCCTGTGAACTTAAAGTGCAGTTCTTCTCCCCGTGCCCCCACAGTACCAGAGAGGTCCTGGTCTCCAGACGGGAGGTTACAAGGGACATTGTTCTTTTTTGAGTTGCGTTTCTTCCCTGCTACAGGTGTGCTATGGGAGGGCAGGGAGTCTGTGGAGAAGGACTGCTCCACATCTAGATGGTCTATGAGGTCTCTGCTGGTGCTGATGTTGCCTCCTCCCACAGCTTTCTCTCCCTGCAGGGGAACATGAGTCATCGCTCTGAGCCGTTTGTCTCGCAGCTTCTTGGACACCTTCTGTACCACAGAACAGGATCTGTCTTCCGCTGCTGCTGACGCTGTGCTTTTACTGCTCTCCTTACAGCTCTTTACCACCTCCTCCTCCGCAGTTATACTGGGTGTCTTATCGCACACAGGCGCTCTCCCACTCTCCGTGTGTGCAGCGCCGCTGTTGCCCGGCAACGACACAGCGGGGTGTTTTGGCAGGGTTTGGGCCTGCTTTGAGAAGGAGTCATGGTTGTGTTGTGTGGATGTTGTGATGGGTGAAGTGATGATCGGCGAGTCAGCATGTCCTCCCCCCACTGGGCCGGCCAGTGAGTGGAACCAGTCCAGTCCACTCTCTGAGTCTGTGGTGATGTCAGAGTGCCCTGGACCTCTTGTCTGGAATTTAGAGCTCTTGTCTATGTGATGATAACTGCTGCTCAGATCACTGTGCTGCTTTGCCAGCAGAGGAGAACCTTTTTCTGTTCCTTTAGGGGAGCCTGGCCCATTATTCTGCAGTCTAAAGAAAACACAATGACTCATACATGAAGGGGGTTGTACTCAGTATTTTCACTGGGCTAGGGTTTAGAGGTAATACGTTGGTGGGGGAGTTGTTATAAGTGAGATTTATTCTGATGATGTAGAAGACAATAAGTTAGAGAATGCATTATTTATAAGCAATATTTACTTTTTGTCCTGTTCTCCAAAGTTGAATCATCACAAACCTTGTTCTTTAAGTTTTCACAAGTATAATGTCTCACCTTAAGAGCCTGTCCATCTCCTTGTCGAGGAGGTGAGGCATCTGGAGTCCCTCCAGAACAATTTGACACTGTGTCTGGTACTGCTGACTGGGGTTGTCAGGGAATGACGTGTGAAGAGCATTCACATCTCCCAGGAGAGCGCCCCCCTGGGGCACACACACAGCTCACTGAAACGTCACCTTACATTTTGTATTATGTCATGTGTTTCAAGTCATGCTGAAGGCATTACAGTTTACATCCAATGTAACTGTAAAATGTAACATGTTATAAATTGGCTAGTTTGGGTGTTGGATTCTGATTGGCTGAAAAAGCATTTCAGCTGTGCGTGTGTATGAGACAATATATCATGGGTATGATGCAAATTACGGTTCTATTTATGTTGGTAACCTGTTTATTGTATCAATAAGAAACCTCAGAGGTTTGTGGTATATGTCAAATATACCACGGCTAAGGGCTGTATCCAGGTACTCGGCCTGGTGTCGTGCATAAGAACAGCCCGTAGTCGTGATATATCGGCCATTATAAACTGGGTGGTTCGAGCCCTGAATAGTGTTTGGCTGAAAACCGTGGTATATCAGACCGTATACCATGGGTATGACAAAACATTTATTTTTACTCTTCTAATTACGTTGGTAACCAGTTTATTATAATAGAAATAAGGCACCTTGGGGTTTTATGGAATATATACCACATCCCCTTGGGCCTTATTGCTTATTTCATGTTAGAATGTAACAAAGTGTAGCTTCCTACCTGCATTGAGCACTCCATGACAGAAACAACAACAACAGCATCCTCCACAGTGACAGTGTCTCGAAACATCAACCTGGCGTGTGCTGCCAGGATCAAGACAAAGATCATGAGCTTCATGACCACATCATATCATCAACAACTATAGCATAAAACATTCACATAATTCACATAATAAATATGAGTTTGAACACTTTCACTAACTACTAAACTCCTTAGTAACTAAACCAAACCCAAATGAATTCCGAAGGAAAGACATTAGATGTGTAATGTAAAATGCTGTCCCACCCTCAGCAAGGCGGCTGAGGCTCTCCAGCATGCGGATAGTGGTACGGGCTGCGTTCCTGCTGTCGCTCTGCCTCTGCAGCTGGTAGTAGCGGGACAGGATGGAGTTGGCCTCCTCAGACACATGCGGCTGCAGCCCCTTGATCAGGCAGAAGTAGGCCTTCATCTTCTCCATGCTCCACAAAGAATCCTCCGACTGGCAGGGAGCTCCTGAAAGGCAGATGAAGGTATTTGGTATTTTATTAGGATCCCAATTAGCAGTTGCGATAGTAGCAGCTACTCTTCCTGGTGTCCACAGAAAACATTCAATAATACAGAACATTAATAGACAAGAACCGCTCAAGGACAGAATTACATACATTTAAATCATCACACATAGCCTACAAATCAGTATATACACACAATGTCTAGGTCAAACAGGGGAGGTGTTGCTTTATCTGGTTTTTTAAACCAGGTTTGCTGTTCACTTGATCAATCTTTGATGGAAGGGAGTTCCATGCAATCATGGCTCTATAAATACTGTATGTTTTCTTGAATTTGTTCTGGATTTGGGGACTGTGAAAAGACCCCTGGTGGCATGTCTGCTGGGGTAAGTTTGTGTGTCAGTGATGTGTGTAAGTTGACTATGTAAACAATTTGGAATTTTCAACACATCAATGTTTCTTATAAAAACAAGAAGTGATGCAGTCAGTCTCTCCTCTACTTTTAGCCAAGAGAGACTGGCATGCATAGTATTGATATTAGCCTTCTGATTAAAGTAATGAGCAAGATGCGCGGTTGTATTTATTATTTACCAGAGAAGAAAACTAACTGAAACAGGATGGGACTACCTAAACTTGTCCAATAAGAATAGTTTTTTGTTGCAGAACGTTTTGTCATAAATGAATAGGACCCAGCCTTCCATAACCACATCTCTCTGAGTGATCGTCTTGATAACGACCTAGAGCACTAATTAAACTGGGGCGATGCCAGAGAGACTTTACATCATTGGCATTTTCATTCAACATAGCTCTCTTCCTTATGCAAATACTGTGGGAATTATATTATGCAAATGATCAAATGCTGTCATTTTGGGGAGAGAGATTGTCTTTTCTAATGAAGAGCCCAGAGGAGGTCTCAACTCTAATTTGCAGTGTAGCTTAACTCAGCAATATGACATCCCACTGATTCCTCAGATGACCTATGTAATTGGTGGATATCTCAGGCGCTAAGCGCAGGATTATTACACTCCACTTCTAGAGGACTGGTTTCTTTTATGACTCTTCTGTACTTCAACTGATCATATATATAATATGCCATTTAGCAGATGCTTTTATCCAAAGCGACATACAGATTAATTCATGTCATTAATTGACCAGAGTCCTATCACCTGTTTCTCCAGGGTCTGGACCAGTTTCTATCATTATGAAGCCAAAACGCAGTGTGGTCTAAAAACTGGTGGATGTGAACACACTAGCTCTTCAGAGCCTGTTCTCTCTCTCTATAAGGACTCTGTATAAACACCTTTGTTGTGCAGTATGAAGGAGGAGATGATGCGGTCCCACTCAGGGTTCTTGGTGTCCAGTAGGACCAGGACGAGGTCAAAGCGACTGAGCAGGGGGCTGGCCAGGGCCACGTTGACCGACACAGGCACGTTGGGGTCGTACTGGCCCTTAGGGTTGGTGGCAGCCAAGATGGTGGTCCTGGTGTTCAGTTTACACACCATGCTGGGTGGGACAGAGGGAAATAGACCCCACAAAGTCAATGAAGGAAATAGAAAGATGCTTTTATGCATGTCAGTCATTATGACCCTGCTTCAGCCCATAACAGAATTGAGTGCAAGATAAGATTTTTCCTTACCCTGCCTTGGCCACACTGATGGTTTGCTGCTCCATGGCTTCGTGGATGCTGGTGCGGTCGTGCTCTTTGATGCTGTTAAACTCGTCGATACAACACAGGCCTCCGTCAGACAGCACCAGTGCTCCTGCCTCTAGATGCCACTCCCCGGAGTCCTTCACTGCTGCCACCGTCAACCCTGACACACAACACATATTCCTTTTTGGACTAACATAAGTGTTTATTTCAGTGATTCCTTTAAGCAAAGTGAACTGTTTCAGATGAACCAGCAGAGGGCAGACAGACCTGCGGTAGTGGAGCCGATCCCAGCCGTGAGGACTGACCGGGGAGTGATCTTAGCAGCGTACTTCAGAAACTGAGACTTCCCTGTGCCTGGGTCTCCCACCAGCAGAAGATGAGACTCGCCTAAACCAGAAACGTATTACAAATCTAGAATCAGATATTAACATAGACACCAATAGAGTTGCAGTTTGTGAGGCATGTAAGAGAAATTGGTCCACATTTAGAACAAGGATACATACCTCTTACCTTAGTTCCAGAAGGATCTATTCTTTGCACCCCACCTGCTAACACCATGGCAACAGCTAACTTAACTACATACATTCCAAACACTTGTGGGCACAGGCTCACGAGAATCTGGTTCCTGCCTTCAGAGAGAACATGGAAGAAGAACACCAATCAAATTCCATACACATTTCATGTCCATCTCATCTCATATAGTATTTATTATGTAATAATGACTATTAAATACATAAAAAGTAGTATCTAAATCTGTATTGCAACAGTTTTAATTATGGGGATTGGGGAAGTATTACAGTCGAGTTATTATGTACCAGTTATAGGGTCATGTTTGTAATTGTCCCAGAACTCCTCAAACTCCTGCTGCATGTCCTCTAGGACCAGAGCTGCCATGGTCTGCTCATTGTTCACTTCAATGAAATTGGCTTTCAACACCAGATCCAATTCACAGCGTGCGTCCTCGTACAGGGGCTTCCATCGCTGACGAACTACTCCATACACTGTAACATCATCACCTGAAAAAATGGCATCACAAATGGTGATATCCTAGAAATTCAGGCCCAACATTCAATGTGATGACACTAATCCCTTTAAAAACATTCATGTTCATCTACTGTGGCTTCATCTTGGGTGAAAGACAACCATTTGGTATTGTGATGTTATCACACACAACATGACACCACAATGTAACATCCGTACATCATACAGTATTATCATTGGTAATACATCACAATGTGGAATTCCAATACTCAGTGATGTCACAATCTACCTAACACAATGCTGTCACCCTCTGCAAAACAAATTCCCATAATACAGTATGACAATATCCTTTATGTAACAATCCCACTGTGATGTAATTTCCAATACAAATGTCAACTGTGATATCATAGTGACAAATGACGTCATAGTGACCAATGTTACCTGATTTACAGCCGTCTACCAGATCATCCTCCAAAATGACCACCATGGAGCGAGGAATACTGCCCACAGACAACCTCTGGGCCTGGGCACACAGAACAGCAGGGAAAGAGGGGTGCAGTTTGATCAAATATAGGCTTACAATTTGTGTTTGCAGATGTTATTCAGCAGGGTTAAACAATGTGTAACTATAATTAAAACAAACAGTACTAGAGCCCCTTAGCCCCAAGTCAGTCAGTCAGTCACCTGCTCCTGGATCTTAATCTCCTGGTAGTCCCTGCAGGCTGCCGGGGTGGAGCTGCCTGACAGGCAGGTGAACTTGTTGGAGTTACAGAGGTCCTGGTTGGGGCAGCTGGTAGGGGGAACGAAGCTATAGTACTGCTCAAAGTCAGCCTGCAGGGAGAACACGTGACGGCACTTAGAGCACATGTAGTCCTTCTCGTACTCCAGAACCTTGGCCACACTGGTGCGGATGACCGTGCCCGTGACGGACAGGAAGTGACCAGCGTCCCGAGACTTGGGGATGTTCTCCCTGGTGAGCTCCGGACACACAGGAAGACCTGAGGCGTGATGACATACAGCAATGCAGAGGGAGGTTAGGGTTATGGACATCAAACAGACCAAGGAGCACTGGACTAGACATCAAAACAATAATCAGTATTGACAACACGCTGTACCATCTTTCCTGGAACTCAAACAAAGTTCAGCATTCCTTGTCATGCTCAATATTAAGCACCAGATGGGGCTCTCTACCCACTATTGTATTGAAGAGATGTATCGCATGCATCTAGCACTGTGTTGCATGAGTCAAATTAAACTTTTTTTTTTTAATAATGAAAACATGCGTAGCCTTCCTGTACATCTGTCAAGTAGCCTACAGTACTTTATTGGATAAAAGTACCTAACGTAGAGAACTCTAAGAGGGCACGACAAAACCTATTTCCCCCCCAGGAGACTGAAAAGATTTGGCCTGGGTCCTCAGATCCTCAATAACTTCTACAGCTGCACCATCGAGAGCATCCAGACTGGTTGCATCACCACCTGGTATGGCAACTGCTCAGCCTCCGACCGCAAGGCACTACAGAGGGTAGTGCGTATGGCCCAGTACATCACTGTGGGGCCAAGCTTCCTGCCATCCAGGACCTCTATACCAGGCGGTGTCAGAGGAAAGTCCTACAAATTGCCAAAGACTCCAGCCACCCTAGTCATAGACTGTTCTCTCTTCTACCGCACGGCAAGCGGTACCGGAGCACCAAGTCTAGGTCCAAAAGGCTTCTTAACAGCTTCTACCCCTAAGCCTTATAAGACTGCTGAACAGCTAATCAAATGGCTACCCAGACTATTTGCATTGACTCCCCCAGTTTTTTTTTACACTGCTGGTATTCACTGTTTATTATCTATTATCTATGCATAGTCACTTAACCTCTACCTACATGTACATATTACCTCAATTACCTCAACTAACCTGTACCCCCGCACATTGACTCGGTACTAGTACACCCTGTATATAGCCTCGCTATTGTTATTTTATTGTTGCGGTTTTATTTTTTACTTTAGTTTATTTCTTAAATATATTTTTCTAAAAACTGCATTGTTGGTTAAGGGCTTGTAAGTAAGCATTTCACAGCAAGGTCTTTTGTATTCGGCGCATGTGACAAATAACATTTGATTTATGGGAGAAGCCTTCTTTGGTAAAAGGTAGCTTTAGGCCTAAGCAGTGACCACTGAGAATCCATAGCAGACTTGTGAAGAGTCTTTCTTCCTGATAAATCTGTGGACTCACAGACACTGTCAGTGTAAAATTTAATCCCATGCACTGATAGAATACTATAAAAGGAAAATAGGCCTTTATGGATAAAATGCAATACTCCAGTCCACCAATGTTATCATGGATTAATAGGGTCTCCCGAGTGGTGCAGCGGTCTAAGGCACTGCATCTCAGCACAAAAGGCGTCACGACAATCCCTGGTTCGAATCCAAGCTGTATCACATCCGCCGTGATTGGGAGTCCCATAGGACGACACACAATTGGCCCTGCGTCGTCCAGGTTTGGCCAGTGTAGGCCGTCATTGTAAATAAGAATGTGTTCTTAACGGACTTGCCTAGTTAAATAAAAAAATAGAACATACACGACATGGCCAAAGGTATGTGGACATCTTGGTGTCCAGTAGGACCAGATGCTCGTCGAACAATAGGCCTGGCTCGCAGTCGGTTTTCAAATTAATCCCAAAGGTGTTCGATCGTGTTGAGGTCAGGGCTTTGTGCAGGCCAGTCAAGTTGTTCCACACCAATCTTAACAAACCATTTCCTCGCTTTGTGCACGGGGGCATTGTCATGCTGAAACAGGAAAGGGCCTTCCCCAAACTGTTGCCAAGTTGGAAGCACAGAATCGTCTAGAATGTCATTGTATTCTGTAGCGTTAAGATTTCCCTTCACTGGAACTAAGGGGCCTAGACCGAACCATGAAAAACAGCCCTAGACCATTATTCCTCATCCACCCAACTTGACAGTTGGCACAAGGCATTAGAGCAGGTAGCGTTCTCCTGGCATCCGCCAAACCCAGATTTGTAGGACTGCCAGATGGTGAAGCGTGATTTATCACTCCAGAGAACATGTTTCCACTGCTCAAGAGTCCAATGCCGGCGAGCTTTACACTACTCCAGCTGACGCTTGTTATTGCGAATGTTGACCTTAGGCTTGTGTGCGGCTGCTCAGCCATGGAAACCCATTTCATGAAGCTTCCGACGAACAGTTCTTGTGCTGACGTTGCTTCCAGAGGCAGTTTGGAACTCGGTAGTGAGTGTTGCAACTGAGGACATATGATTTTTACGCGCTATGTGATTCAGCACTTGGCGGTCCCGTTCTGTGAGCTTGTGTGGCCTACCACTTCGCGGCTGAGCCGTTGTTGCTCCTAGATGTTGCCACTTCACAATAACAGCACTTACAATTGACCGGGGCAGCTATAGCATGGTAGAAATTTGACGAACTGACTTGTTGGAAAGGTGGCATCCTATGACAGTGCCACGTTGAAAGTCATTGAGCTCTTTAGTAAGGCCATTTTACTGCCAATGGAGATTGCATGTCTGTGTGCTTGATTTTATACACCTGTCAGCAATAGGTGTGGCTAAAATAGCCGAATACACTAATTTGAAGGTGTGTCCACATACTTTTGTATATATAGTGTATTATCATCTCCCTCCATCTGGCATCTCAAACAACATTGACATTTTCCGTCCACATCTTCAGAGTGGTTTTATGTGAAGCACTTTCCATTTTCTCATGAGAGTAGACAACTGAGTTTTAAGATGCAGCCCACATACAAGCGGTCCTCTCCACAGAGAGACATTGTGAATTTTGAGCAAGCAACCTGTTGAAAACATTGAAGCATATACTGGTGTGATCTTAAACATGGCCTTGTAGCAATAACATTCCCCACCAGAACACACACAGCTGCATCACCAAGAGCCCTGCTGCTATTTGCTATGCCTTCTACATTCACGCCATGTAACCAACCAAGGAACACCATACGAGTCGAGCACATTATCTGGCTATTTATAACACTGCTCTCTGTACTGGTGAGACCCCAGACTGCAGTACACAATGGCTAAAGTAATTAGATGTGAAGGTTGAGCTACTTTGCAAGGCTGGCAGACAGACAAGGTCAATCATTACAGATTATTCCCATCTGACTATATGTCTGTGCTCTTTTTTTATCATCTGCATATTAAAATCAAATCAGGCCAATCCATGTCAACCTGTTCCAGGTGTTAAACTAATGGTGTCGGTAAAACTGTGGCAGCCTGGCAGATGTCGGAAGCCATAGTGCGGCTGAGTTTTGGCAGCGTTTACACAGACAGACGAATTATGATCTTTAGCCCAATTATTGGCAAAAGAACTGATCTGATTGATTAAAATACCAATTAGTCCAAAACAAAATCTGAATCGGGCTGTCTGTGTAAACGCAGCCTTATTGCTCGAGACAGTGTACATAAGAAACACTCAGTGAGTAGCTACAGTTTTTCTAGGCCCCATCTCAGGTAACCAACCATGTGTTATCTCAGGAAGTCAATACTGAGCCTGCTGAGAGTGATATCTGGTATGGCTTGTGTTGTTACACCACGCTGAGTCTCCTGTTTCAGTCTCTTACTGCCTACTGTTCTCCTGAATTTCAGGCAGACATTCTTCCCAAGTAAACAACCAGACAGATACCTACACGGAGACAAGATGTTCATAATGTTCTCATTAAATCCTGCTGGCCAGTGATGGATATACTGTACTTCCTATTGTGATTATTATCATTATCAAGCTGCATCAAAGGGATGCTAATGTTTTCCACTGGACAAGTGATTCAGCTATCTATGATAAGGAGCTCTAATTGTGTCTGTCTCGATTTAAATGACTCTTCTGTTGCAGAGAGCAGACTGATGAGGTGAGCCTCCAGCAGAACAAGTGAAATGAACAAAAGAATGAACACTGCGGCCTAAACCCCTCGAGACACTGCTTTAAATGGAGCTTTTCAAGCATTGCAATTAGACAGGGAGGACAACCACCCACTAACTCACAAATATACAGGACCTGTCAAAAGTTTGGACACACCTACTCATTCAAGGGTTTTTCTATTTTCACTATTTTCTACATTGTAGAATAATAGTGAAGACATCAAAACTATGAAATAAAACATGGAATCATGTTGTAACCAAAAAAGTGTTAAATGAAAATATATTTTACATTTGAGATTCTTCAAAGAAGCCACTCTTTGCCTTGATGAGAAACCAGCTTCACCTGGAATGCTTTTCCAACAGTCTTGAAGGAGTTCCCATATATACTCAGCACTTGGTGGCTGCTTTTCCTTCACTCTGCAATCCAACTCATCCCAAACTATCTCAATTGGGTTGAGGTCAGGTGATTGTGGAGGCCAGGTCAGCTGATGCCGCACTCTACCACTCTCCTTCTTGGTCAAATAGCCCTTACACAGCCTAGAGGTGTGTTGGGTCATTGTCCTGTTGAGAAACAAATGATAGTCCCACTAAGCGCAAACCAGGTGGGATGTGTATTGCTGCAGAATGCTGTGGTAGCCATGCTGGTTAAGTGTGCCTTGAATTCTAAATAAATCACAGACAGTGTCAACAGCAAAGCACCCCCACACCATCACACTTCACGGTGGGAACCACACATGCAAGAGAGCATCCTTTCACCTACTCTGCGTCTCACAAAGACACAGCGGTTGGAACCAAAAATCTCAAATTTGGACTCATACCAAAGGACAGATTTCACCCGGTCTAATGTCCATTGCTCGTGTTTCTTGGCAAAAGCAAGTCTATACTTCTTATTGGTGTCCTTTAGTAGTGGTTTCTTTTGCAGCCATTTGACCATGAAGGCCTGATTCACGCAGTCTCCTCTGAACAGTTGATGTTGAGATGTGTCTGTTACTTGAACTCTGTGAAGCATTTATTTGGGCTGCAATTTCTAACTCTGGGTCTTCCTTTCCTGTGGCGATCCTCATGAGAGCCAGTTTTATCATAGCGCTTGATGGTTTGTGTGACTGCACTTGAAGAAACTTATACAAAGTTCTTGAAATTTTCCGGACTGACAGATCTTCATGTCTTAAAGTAATGATGGACTGTCGTTTCTCTTTGCTTATTTGACCTGTTCTTGCCATAATATGGACTTGGTCTTTTACCAAATAAATATAAATAAATAAATACCTTGTAGGGGTGGCATACACAACTGATTGGCTCAAACGCATTAAGGAAATAAATTCCACAAATTAACTTTTAACAAGGCACACCTGTTAATTGTTTGGGAGAATGCAAAGAGTGTGCAAAGCTGTCATCAAGGCAAAGGCTGGCTACTTTGAAGAATCTCACGGCCTGTTCACCTCGCTATCGTCCAGAATGCGAGGTCAGTACAGGTGCATCAAAGCTGGAACCGAGAGACTGAAAAACAGCTTCTATCTTAAGGCCATCAGACTGTTAAATAGCCATCACTAACCGACTTCCACCCAGTTACGCATCCCTGCACCTTAGAGGCTGCTACCCTATATACATAGACTTGGAATCACTGGCCACTTTAATAATGTTTACATACTGCTTTACTCATCTCATATGTATATACTGTATTCTATTCAACTTTTTTTAATTCAATGCCACTTCGACATTGAACAATCTAATATTTATATATTTCTTAATTCCATTCTTCTTACTCTGTTAGATACTACTGCACTGTTGGAGCTAGGAACACAAGCATTTCGCTACACCCGCAATAACATCTGCTAAATATGTGTATGTGACAATAAAATTTGTTTTGAAATATAAAATATATTTTGATTTGTTAACACTTTTTTGGTTAATGCATGATTCCATGTGTTATTTCATAGTTTTGATGCCTCCACTATTATTCTATAATGTCGTAAAAAAAAATAAAAATAAAGAAAAACCCTTGAATGAGTACGTGTGCCCAAACTTTTGACTGGTACTGTAGATCTCAGACGTTACATAAAGCTACATCAGCAGAGGGCCATAACTATGTACGAGGACAATTCATTCATAGAAGGGAGCAGAAAGAGCTCTCTAGTCTCTCATATTATTGACCTCTCTATGCACTTGTCTTCATGTAAATAAAGAGATTGGATAATTATTTAGAAATAATTATAGCAATAACTACAATTTGCTCTATGATAGGCTAGGTGGAACGAACTTACAACATACTGCTTATCTTTTCAGATCTATACAAGTGCCTAGGAGGTAGGGGCTAGGTGTCGATTTGGAAGTGGGTAAGAGCCTCTTACCTGTGATTCGGGCATGCAGGTGGTGTTTGACCTTGTGCCACCTTTGCTGTGTAGAGTTCTCTGACATTGTCTTAGCGGCTCGGTGAAGGGTGTTGTCAAAGATGTTGATGACCTCGCTGGGGTAGGCGTTGAAGTAGTCGCCCACCTCCATGCTGGCTTCAAACAGTGTCATGGCGTTGATAACCACCGGGTAGTGGGCATCCTCATCAGGCTCCTGAAGGATCTGCATGATGTCACTCCTGTGGTGCTCTGTCACATACGCCTCAAACACCTGCCCTATCAGAGCTACCTGCTCTGGGTTTATCAACATCCTGGATCTGGAGGGGTGAATATGCTTTAGCTCATCTGTAGTGTCAGGCTTGTAAACTGAAGGTAACATTAATAGTAGTGGCAAAGTCAGAGATTGAAAAACAAAGAAGAATGGCAATTTAGTTGCAGAGGTGAAGGGGTGCTGACACTATTTTTGATAACTCAGCCTGGTGAAGTTATTAGAGTGTCGGACCAGTAACCGAAAGGTTGTTGGATCGAATCCCTGAGCTGACAATGTAAAAATCTGTCGTTCTGCCCCTGAGCAAGGGGGTTAACCTGTTTCCCTGGCACCGAAGACGTGGATGTCAATTTAAGGCTGCCCCCCGCACCTCTCTGATTCAGAGGGGTAGGGTTAAATGCGGAAGACACATTTCAGTTGAATGCATATCCTTTATTAATAGTAACGTAAACTCACTCACTTTTGTACATTGCCTTGGTCCGTATAATTGACCCTATTTTAGCACCCCAAAAACGTAATACTTCCAGATCAACTGTAATGTCAATACCATTGTAAAGCACAAGTTCTCCCCTTTCCAACAAAATGAATGACATGACCTCCACGCTGCCCATTTCTGCATAATTCAAGAAGGCAATGAGCTCCTTCGGGTCTTTTTTAAAAATGGCGGGTGGGGAAGCGAAACTAATGCGTGATAGTGAGGAGGAGAGATGTGTGGGAAAACTGCTTTTTTTCACTCGATCTGTCCAACTTATCACCTTATCGCCTCTAAAATGTAAATAAAACACTATAAAGAGTTTATATAATGTGTCATTACATACCTATTTAAAGGTTTGTGTCGAATTTGATTCGGGTTTTTAGGGCGGTGCTAAAGTGATCTTCAGAAGTAAACAGCGGCTTTGAAAGTCATGATCGCTTACAGTGATGACGCAAAAAATGACTAGGTATCTATCCCCTCTTACCCCCGTCACTGTCCATTTCTTGTTTTTTAATGATGAGAGAAGTGCTACACCAGGCGGAGAGATTGTAAAACAGAAATAGTTGCTTTACGCATGCTGTACGTTACGGCATGACACGTCACGATGAAACGGAGGGTCAGTTTTTTCTACTTTTCTCCAATACTATAGTCCATTACCATGTCGATCAACGCTTGAATAGAAATGTAGTTCACATCCCAGATTTTGAAGTCAACACAGTCCCATTAGTTTTCCTTGTAGCCTCGTTTGAATGTCGCGGTTACGCACATTTGTACGGAATGGGGTGAGTTTACGTTAGCTGCGGTCCACGCGTGTGCGTCGGATCTGTATGTACTACGACAAAGATTTACGAGATACATTCGCTTCAGATCAGACGCACGCGTATGGACAAGACCCAGTGTGGCCTATTTTGGAGAAACACCTAGCATTTATGGAAAAATGTTTGTCAACACTAACAACATTTTTACTTGAGTAACGTATATTGAAAAGTATATTGAAGCCAGTCACTAAACAAAGTTGGAAAATAATTGCTATATGCCATAACGCGATGGCCCAGATCTGGTTGTTTGGCTAACGTCAGCTAGCTAACAGTGAGGCAAGTTTGACAACAGCTACACATGATTCCAAAATCTAAATTTAATCTTCAACAACGTGTAATATGCATTAGCAAACAATATAACTTTATACATACCCTATTTTATTGAGCGTTTTAGTTTCTCTACAGCTAGAGATATCAACACAAGTCCCACGAACATACTAAGCACTTTGGTACTTCCCGCTGGATTCACACACTACTTCCACAGGGGGTGTTCAAACTATAATATTAAATAAACTTCATAGCAATGTCTTAAAATAGTCACCATGAATTAAATACTACATTTAAAAATCAACAATAATAGAATGGAAAACACGTGGGTGTCTCACAAAATGTGAAAAGGCTTTTATGGAAGGAACCCCCTATCTTCTCTCACTTGGTAGTGTCTCGCCTATAGCAAAATAAAGTGCGCAGTCGCAAGGTGTTCAGATTCACATGCCAGAGTAGGGCATGTCTGGAAGGGACGCAGTTAACGTCAAAAGTGACGTCAAAACTTGAATATTGCAGTCGCGTCGGGGAGAATTTAGCATTTTAGATGCTATAACCTTAACCGAATTCTCATAATCTGCTACGCAAATTACAGTGAGAAAGTCACTTCTGACATTAGCTGCATCCCGTTTAGTCAAAAACCAGTGGTGTAAAGTACTTAAGTAAAAGGTCATACTTAAGTATTTTTGGGGGGGTATCTGTACTTTGCTATTAATATTTTCGGCAACTTTTACTTCACTACATTCCGAAAGAAAATAACGTACTTTTTATTCCATACATTTTTCCCTGACATCCAAAAGTACTCTATATTTTGACAGGAAAATCTTCAAATTCACACACTTTTCAAGAGAACATCCCTGGTCATGCCTATTGCCTCTGATCTGGTGTACTCACTAAACACATCTTCGTTTGTGAATTATGAGTGTTGGAGTGTGCCACTAGCAATATATATTTTTTATTGTGCCATCTGGTTTGCTTAATATAAGGAAATTGAAATGATTTATAGTACATTTTATAAATTCTATTTACTTTTAATACTTAAGTATATTTAAAAAACAAATACTTTGACTTACTCAAGTAAGAGCGTCTGCTAAATGACTTAAATGTAAATGTAAATGTAAGAATTTTACTGGGTGACTTTTACTTGAGTCATTTTCTATTAAGGTATCTTTACTTTCACTCAAGTATGACAATTGAGTACTTTTTCCACCACTGGTCAAAACCGACACAGCAGGACCAGAGCCATTCAGTGCCCTCTACCGGCTCTGCCCACAGAGGTAAAACTCATGCATCACCTGAACACAGTAATACCTGTACATACTATGACCTAAAACATTGTGAAACACAATCATAGAGTTATTTAAAAAAAATCCATGAACCTTATCATTAAATATTTTCTGCTGAAGTTGGGATTCTATGGCACATAGTACTGTTTTGTACAAATCATACATACATTTAAAGGCCCACATAATTGACAGCACACACATGAGTAAATGTCACAATAATCAGTATTTATTAGTTAAGCATACACAGTATAATATAAATATAAAATATGCAATTTATTTTTAAAATTGGTGAGACATCATTATATCTGTGTTGAGACAACCATACAAACAGTTTAATTCTACCAAAATGTCTTATGCGGCTGTAACAAACTATCATTACAGTGCCATCCTAAAATAAGGTACAGAGAGAGGACAATTTACTGTATACTGTAGTTAACAAATGATAGCAGCATATGTACCACTCATTACAAACTGCAAAAAAGAAAAACGTCAAACATACTCATCGGCATTGTACAAACAAGGAACCCATTCACAGTGAAGTAATCAACAGAATGCAATGGAGTGGTTGATCATTAAATAATATATATATATATTAAAGTCTTTTTCGTTTTGTATGGTTGACATGCTCTCGAGTTGCAAAAATCAGAAGGTGAAGTACTGGGCGAACCATTCCTGGCGCTGGGGGTCGGGGGATCCTACGGGTGACTCCTCTGTCTCAGGAGGGCTACACAGGGGGGCACACACCACAACAGCAGCAAACAGTTATACAGGACATTATTGACTAAGAAATCCTTATTGCACCTCAGGGTTGAGAGTAGTTGTATTGTATTTAAAGGCTCTGAGTTTTTATGCTATGTTCTGTGTTTGAAGTCAGTGTAGTCATTCATCCAGTTCAGAGCATTTTATTGAGGCAGTATATCTATAGATTTGATTATCTGCTCTCGAGTGTAAATTCTTCCTCGAAAACAATAACATTTCTGTTGCACTAATCAGCCTTTAACCGTGTTAAGTTTGCTCATTTTTAAGAGAGCCTGTGGTTGTATTAAAACAACCATTTCTGTTCTACATGATCATCCAACCATGGGGTTTTGTGAGATTGAATTACAACAAGACCATGTAGTTGTTAATCCTTGACTCAGGTCCTTAGGGGATTATGCTCTCTTGGTTATACAATGTGAATGCATCTATTAAAAATCCTGAATACCAAATAGTGTTTGTTCTCCTCATACTCTGTAGTTTCTGAAAAGCAAATCCAATGATAAGCCCAAGGAAAGAATGTTAGATGGAAAATGTATTGAAAGACCACAAACTTGCCTATTGTGGTTTGTTCTATGCAGTCTACCCAAGATGTAACCTATTCAACCTAATGCATTTCACTGGGTTGCTGGCTTGACCATGGCATTGGAAATTCACAATAAACACCAACAAACCTCACTGTATTGTAACGTTACAGCTTTATTCCACATAAAATAACCTTTGCTCTTTGCTTATAGCGCTGGGTATCCTTCTGGTGTTTATCTGGCTGGCTGTATGTCTGTCTGGATGACTTGCTGACTGACTGACTGGTTGTCTGGTGTTTAGGCCCCTCCCTCAGTGTCTGTCCAGGGGTCTTAACCCGTTGACGGGCACCAAATGCCTCCTATCTAAGAAGGGCTTGACATCCGAGGGTCTGGAGAGCCAAAGGAGAGGAGAGGATGAGTGGGAGGAGAACTCTCAATGAAATGTCAGAACATACAGTAATAATGAGAAGGCCTCTCCTCTTAACAACGACACTGCACAAAGAGTTCAAGATTAACATCTCTATGATATATGACTCATAACTTCATATTACAGTTCATATTTGAGAAACACAAAAGGCAAGGAAATTGCTAAATGGGATCTGATAAAGAACTATGTAACTTAAGACACATTCAAGTTTTAATTTCCTACCATGGCTATTTCCACAGTTGTCATGTGAAATAACAGCCTCTAAACTTAAAAGGTTGGACTTTACTGAACAAAAATATAAACGCAACATGTAAAGTGTTGGTCCCATGTTTCATGAGCTGAAATAAAATATCCCCAAAATCTTTACATCCCTGTTAGTGAGTTTTTCTCCTTTGCCAAGATAATCCATCCAACTGACTGGTGTGGCATATCAAGAAGCTGATTAAACAGCATTACATTTACATTTACGTTATTTAGCAGACGCTCTTATCCAGAGCTACTTACAAATTGGTGCATTCATACATCTATATCTTTTTTTTGGGGGGGGGGGTAGAAGGATTACTTTATCCTATCCCAGGTATTCCTTAAAGAGGTGGGGTTTCAGGTGTCTACGGAAGGTGGTGATTGACTCCGCTGTCCTGGCGTCGTGAGGGAGCTTGTTCCACCATTGGGGTGCCAGAGCATGATCATTACACAGGCGCACCTTGTGCTAGGGACAATAAAAGGCCACTCTAAAATGTGAAGTTTTGTCACAACACAATGCCACAGATGTCTCAAGTTGAGGGAGCGTGTAATTCGCATGCTGACTGCAGGAATGTCCACCATAGCTGTTGCCAGATCATTTAATATTCATTTTTCTACTATAAAACACCTCTAACATCGTTTTAGAGAATTTGGCAGTACTCCCAACCAGCCTCACAACCGCAGACCACGTATAACCACGCCAGCCCAGAACCTCCACATCCGGCTTTTTCACCTGCGGGATCATCTGAGACCAGCCACCCAGACAGCTGATGAAACTAATGAATATTTCTGTTTGTGATAAAGCTCTTTTGTGGGGAAAAACCTATTCTGATTGGCTGGGCCTTGCTCCCCAGTGAGTGGGCCTTGCTCCTAAGTGGTTGGGCCTATGCCCTCCCAGGCCCACTCATGGCTGCACCCCTGCCCAGTCATGGGAAATCCATAAATTAGGGCCTAATGAATTAATTTCAATGGATCACTAGTCACCTTAAACAATGCCACTTTAATAATGTTAACATATCTTACACTACCCATCTTATATGTACACTCAGCAAAAAAAGAAACGTCCATTTTCAGGACTCTGTCTTTCAAAGATAATTCGTAAAAATCCAAATAACTTCACAGATCTTCATTGTAAAGGGTTTAAAAACTGTTTCCCATGCTTGTTCAATGAACCATAAACAATTAATGAACATACACCTGTGGAACGGTCGTTAAGACACGAACAGCTTACAGACGGTAGGCAATTAAGGTCACAGTTATGAAAACCTAGGACACTAAAAGAGGCCTTTCTACTGACTCTGAAGAACACCAAAAGAAATATGCCCAGCGTCCTTGCTTATCTGCATGAACGTGCCTTAGGCATGCTGCAAGGAGGCATGAGGACTGCAGATGTGGCCAGGGCAATAAATTGCAATGTCGGTACTGTGAGACGCCTAAGACAGCGCTACAGGGAGACAGGACGGACAGCTGATTGTCCTCGCAGTGGCAGACCATGTGTAACAACTCCTGCACAGGATCGGTACATCCAAACATCACACCTGCGGGACAATTACAGGATGGCAACAACAACTGCCCGAGTTACACCAGGAACGCACAATCCCTCCATCAGTGCTCAGACTGTCCGCAATAGGCTGAGAGAGGCTGGACTGAGGGCTTGTAGGCCTGTTGTAAGGCAGGTCCTCACCAGACATCACCGGCAACAACGTTGCCTAGGGGTACAAGCCCATCATCGCTGGACCAGAGAAGACTGGCAAAAAGTGCTCTTCTCTGACGAGTCACGGTTTTGTCTCACCAGGGGTGATGGTCGGATTTGCGTTTATCGTTGAAAGAATGAGTGTTACACCGAGGCCTGTACTCTGGAGGAGGATCGATTTGGAGGTGGAGAGTCCGTCATGGTCTGGGGCGGTGTGTCACAGCATCATCGGACTGAGCTTGTTGTCATCGCAGGCAATCTTAACGCTGTGTTACAGGGAAGACATCCTCCTCCCTCATGTGGTACCCTTCCTGCAGGCTCATCCTGACATGACCCTCCAGCATGACAATGCCACCAGCCACACTGCTCGTTCTGTGCGTGATTTCCTGCAAGACAGGAATGTCAGAGTTCTGCCATGGCCAGCGAAGAGACCGGATCTCAATCCCATTGAGCACCTCTGGGACCTGTTGGATCAGAGGGTAAGGGCATTCCCCCCAGAAATGTCCGGAAACTTGCAGGTGCCTTGGCGGAAGAGTGGGGTAACATCTCACAGCAAGAACTGGCAGATCTGGTGCAGTCCATGCGGAGATGCACTGCAGTACTTAATGCAGCTGGTGGCCACACCTGATACTGACTGTTACTTTTGATTTTGACCCCCGTTTGTTCAGGGACATATTATTAAATTTCTGTTAGTCACATGTCTGTGGAACTTGTTCAGTTTATGTCTCAGTTGTTGAATCTTGTTATGTTCATACAAATATTTACACATGTTAAGTTTGCTTAAAATAAACGCAGTTGACAGTGAGAGGACATTTCATTTTTTTGCTGAGTTTATATACTGTACCTTATACTATCTATTGCACCTTGCCTATGACGCTCGGCCATCGCTCATCCATATACATATTAATGTACATATTCTTATTCAGCCCTTTAGATTTTTGTGTATTAGGTAGTTGTTGGAGAATTGTTAGATTACTTAGATTTTACTGCACTGTCGGAACTAGAAGCACAAGCATTTCGCTACACTCGCATTAACATCTGCTAACCATGTGTATGTGATCAATACAATTTGATTTGATTTTGATTTGATTTCATTATATGAACTGTAAAATGATTGAATGTTGCATTTATATTTTGATCAGTACATTATCATGACCAGATGATACAAAGACAAATTATTAAACACAGTCTGCACTCGGTACTCATTCTGCACTGCACAAACTGTACTGCTCTGACTGAGCTAAACACGTCTGGAGTTTTCAATTAACGACGTGCAGAACTGTTGGTCTCTGAAAACTATCCTAAAATATCTCCTCTGCAATCATTCTCTCCTCGGTCACAGTAGTCTCCATTGCAGCAAATCCAATGTAATGCTGAATTGAACATGCATTCTGGTCTGTTAATCACTAACTCCAGATCTAGGGAACACCTGGGCTGAGACAGACAGGGCTGACTTCAACAACATCAGAAGCTAAAAGCAGAAAAATAGCATAAGCATGCATACTAGTGTTTTCCATAGAGAAAACTAAATTAGGTATGCAAATGTATATGTATGCAATTTCTATTGGTACAAATTTGCTGGTGAGCTGAATTAAGAAGTCTTATTGATCTAGGCATCTTCTCCGAGTACTAAAAAACATTTGTATTCTGGTATAGGCCTCCTGAATCGAAATAGGGCAGCATTTAAAGGACACTGCATGCACAGAGATAGAAGCAGCTTTATATAATCTGAAAACAGATGTATAATACAGAGCATCATAAGTGTGGTATGTGCTGCAGTAGAGAGGTACTGTATGTGGGGGTGCATTTGTTTCTTAGTGGAAACAGGGTCACCTTGACAGGGGCTGAGACAGACAGGCCGTGTGTGTGATGCAGTGATGGGAGAGTCCCATGACAATGGAGGGCAGCACCGCACAAATCTGCCACGCCGACTCATCTGCAACTTACTTACATACAGAGCAGCATGCAGCAAGGGCAAGAGGAACCCAAAGCACAGAGAGGCACACAGATGGATAACAAGTGCATCAATAGGCAGAAACCTAAGCACCGGATGAGTGCAGACACACAAGCTAGCACAACACAGGCACAAGAGAGTATCACATTCACACGTGTGCTTGTTACACATGTGCAAAATGACAGCTGGAAACACAACAACGAGCAAAGCAATGCCAAGGCACGAGAGAGAGAGAGAGGGGTTTGTTGATGAGAAGAGTGTTGTTGAAGGCTTCACACATCACCACACAGAACTGTGCATGGTGAAAAAAATAACATCAACAATCTATATTACGCAATCAGATTTTCCTCATATACAAATCAAACAATTGCACATCAATGTGGATAACAAAGTGCAGTAAGTGCAGCATGCCCGGAGGCCGATGAGGATGAGGTGGTTTAACAGAACAACAACACATCACCCAATGAGAAAAATACAAAGACACAATGACACAAAGAGACACAACTGCTAGCAGGAACACATACGCTGACATGTTAAGAGTGACGGGTGGGGTGCACACATGCTCCTTTTGCATTCCAATGCCATTTTCAAAGTCTCATGTATTGCATGGGGCTTTAGAATAATATAGTAAAGTGTTCATACATCTCCTGGAGTGTGTGTAGGTTCAGATGGAATATCCCTTTGTGTGTTTGAAAAGAAACCGTCAAGTAAAGCCAATGACTTCCTGGTATACAGTAAAGATAAGTTGACAGAGAAGTTGGGGGAGTAATTGTGGGAGGTCTCCCTCTCTCCGAAAGCCAAATCTCTGGGGACACAATCAAAGCCTCGCAAAAACTGCAGGCAAAGACAAAAGCATTCATGTCCTTCAAATAGAATAGCAATCAAGAGGGAATCCTGGGATGAACCCCTCAGCCTGTCTGCAACAGGCAGCAGGCAACTTAATCTATTATTCAAGCTAATTACACTTTCAGACTGAAGTGTTTTTTTGTTTTTTTAAAGCCGTAATTCCTGATTTGAAGCTGTTCTGTTTCCTCAGAGCGAAGTCTGAGAGAGAGGGGGGAAGAACATCAACATCCTCCAGTGAGGATAACATTGAGAAGTTTCTTTCAAAGACTGAAGCCCATTAGAAAGGGATATGGCAGCTGACTGGAGAGGTTTGTATGAAAGCCGCCTATCTGCAGCTGTATGGGCCGAGGGTCGGGCAATGTCTGTGTGTCAGTGTGCTTGACCCTGGGCCTGCCCATGACGCAGACCGAGGCATCAGCGGCGAGGGAGGGGTGGCGCTCACCTCATGAATTTCTTGGGCTCTGTCGGAGGGGTCGGTGGGGGCAGAGGTTTGCTAGTGTTGAGGTCAAGGTGGTGAATGGGGGAGTTGGGGATAGGCTCTAAGCGGTTGGGCTGGGGCTGCCCGCTCCCCATCCCTGTTCCTGCTGCCTCCAGAGCCCTGAGGTTTGGAGAGCTGCTGAATCGGTTTGCTGATTTGTCATTCTTTCTCTTTTGCTACA
Organism: Salmo salar; assembly: GCF_965601325.2. Taxonomy (NCBI): domain Eukaryota; kingdom Metazoa; phylum Chordata; class Actinopteri; order Salmoniformes; family Salmonidae; genus Salmo; species Salmo salar. The sequence continues at coordinate 42,624,163 of NC_138305.1, read as the reverse complement.
CAGAGGGACAAAAACACAAAGAAACGGAAATAGGAAGAACTAGTCCAATGAAAAAAAAAAGAACTTGTGTATATACATACATCTATATATTTCTCATTCTCAGAGGATTTATGTGGATGGAGGCTTTCTGAAGGTCAAGCTCGTACCACTCAACTAGCGAAGGAACAGTCGCTCTCAGCTATAATATGTGAATTAAGATGAGAAAAAAGTATCAGATGAAGAGGCTACAGAAAGTTCACACTAACAAAGAATGGCTTGGAAAGCAAAGGAGAACTGGATGTCTGAACAGTGAGATAAGAGACATACACACACTGACTACCCCCCCCCCCCCCCCCCCACACACACACACACAAACAAATGTACACAAACAAACTATATGTAACAAAATATCGGAAGTTCTAGAACTTGAAATGGAGTCAACAGTTACATATTGACCATGCAGAGTGATCCATTCAACTGGGAGACAGGGGGTTGCTGCATTTACATTGGAATGGGACCCAACTTCTCTCCACTAAGGGATGGAATGGTTCCAATGGAAATCAAGACTAAGGATATGTGGAAAGGCAACTTAAAATCTCCACTTCAACCATTTTCTACAATGAGGTACAGGCTAGTGGTTTAGGCTTGTAATGATCGGGATGGTTCCCTAAGGGTTTCAAATTGTCAACTGACACTTTTGGTCTTCACAAAGAGTCAAAGATTAGTTCAGATAAGCTATATGGCTCTAATCAACTGGCAGAGTATATACTATAAGACGAGGTAATGCACATGGTCAGTGCTAGTCCACCGTCTGTGTGTCTGTCTGTGTGTCTGTCTGTATGTGGTGTGTTAGTGTGCAGCGGTCAGCTCACCTTGATGAGGGGATTTATTACTCCCACGTTGGGACTGGTGTTGAACACCTTGTTGAAGTTGGTCTCTCTGTTCACCAATTCCAGCTGGTAGAACTTTTTGTCGTCCTGCACGTGAACAGAGAGACTTCAGTTAGGTCATGGTTCTCTGGGTTATTGATCTCACACCTCACACTCTAATTAAATGTCATTCGTGGGCTTAAAAACCAGTACCGTGTGATACAACCCGCAAAAGTCACAGGGTTTCTAGCCGAGCTCTAATGCTATAGATACAGTATGCTGAATAGGTGTCTACAATACATTGCTGGGACTCAATGGCTGTAACATACTGGAGTCTACTGCTGCTGAATGAGAAATCTTAATCACGCAAGGCAACAGCACTCCATAGTCTGGTCTACTATTGATTGGAGGTAGACAGGCATGCAGGCTCCACGTCTAGGATTGTTGGGTAAAACCACACAAGGGCATCCTGTAAGCCATCTTGTACTGTGTACATACACTTACCACCAGCTTCTTGACGAGGGACTCCCTCTCAGTCACTATGTCCTTTAGCTCAGCAATCACCTGCAGGTCCTCAGGCCGGCTCTCCCTGTTCCGGAACTTATCTTCCGTGCCCTCCAGCCTGGGGAGAGGAGGGGGCCATTAGGGCTCTCACATATCACAGTTTCCTCACAACACAGTGTGAATCAGGTAACATTGTGGAAACAACATTTTGTTTGAGTAACATGATGATCAAAGTGCCTTGGATCAGCACGGGGATATGAGCATACACTAAGGGAGCATGTTTGAAAGCTTCCCTTCCATCATCTGCAGATCAATACTAAAGCATTAGCTTTTAACCCTCCTACCTTTAATCTCATAATCAGAACGCCTATTTGTGCTTATGTATTACTATGATCAAAACACGAGAAACATTACATGTTGTTCTGAATTCCAATTAAACTTCTCAGCAAATAACGAGCGCTCTTTAGAAGAGTTCTTATCAGTGATCAAAGCCATCTGCCTCTCCACAGTTTTGTGCTGCCTCTAATTTGACATTGATGACTTTAATGCGCTGAGATATTCTTCTTGCTCGAAAGAAGCATCCATCATGTCCAGTTTGGGATGACGTCCTCAGCACTCCAGATGTGGAATGACAAGTGATACCAAACTCTCCATTAAACTCAGATGCAAGACAGGGACAGGAACACGCTTGAATTAGAGAGGAAGCGTATTGGATATCATGACAATTGCTTCTGTCACGCTGCTATGCATCAGCGATCCGTTCATTTGTTGCTTAATTGACAGAAACAGCATCTACTACACTTTACTTCAGTGTCACGTTTCACTACAGACTCATCTGCATCCCTACACATGCTCCAAACATAAACAGTGTGAAACCAACATGTTGCTGCAATGCAGCCTGGGAGGCTGGTGCTGGCTTGCTTTTTATTTTGTTTATATCGTCATCATTGTTGGATGAAGCTATTCTGAAAATATAGTTTACCAAACTACCAATTACTTCACACTGGAAGAAGTTAGCTACACTAAAGCTACCCTTAAGAAAATATAGTTAACTTAACTAAAGTTACTTTGAAAAAGCAGTTCACTACATCCAAACTACTGCGTGATAAATGATCATATCTAAATCTGATGTCATAGACTCCAAATTTCAAGAACAAATCACTCTGGGAGTTGTTAACAGAATGTGTAATTTAGCTTATTTAACACAAAAACAATGTTTCAAGTGAGAATTAGGCAGGGCTGAAGCCGAAAAAGAAAGGAAAGTATTGCTTACTTAAGCCATATTTTATTTTAGACAAGAAAGTAGTGTGTAGTTCCAGTAGTTACCTACACCGCTACATGGTAAAAAAAAATATTTACTACTGTAAACACTACCTAGATTAGAATTTAGTTCAACTACCACCAAGCAACTGCAAAATGGAGTTAAATGACTAGTTGAACTACATGTAGTTCCCTACTCCCTAACACTGCTCATCATCACACTCCACTCAACTCTCCAGCGACATCGTTCAAAACAGATGGAACTAACGGCTAGGAAGCACTAAAACGAACAACAACCAAATCAGGCAACAAACTTGTGTTAGTTCCCATGTAATGAGATAAAATATTCATAGAGCTTAAATGGCATAATATTTAGAGGTGGCCAGGGACCGGCTTTGGGGAACGAGGCTGCCAAGGTGATTCATTGGGGAGGGGACCGGGGCTGTTGTTAAAATAGATTTGTTATGTGCTTAATTAGCAGGCAGTATATTGTTGACCTCAAGGTAAGGCCTTGGAAACTAGTCAGAAAATTGAGAATGACAGGGGCTTGGACCTTGTTGGTTTTAGAAAGGTTAGCGACAGACAAATCTGTGTCTAATGTGAACAATTTTTACAGGATTGTACTGGATTCTGTTTGTCAGTCAAATTTACTTGAGGAACATGCACAAATGATGACGTATGCTTCACTAGCATTTCATTTTGAAAGGTGTGATTGAGCCATGAGAAGATTTGGTGGAGGACATCACAGATGCTCTCTCTGCAGTAGCTGGCTTTGTGTCTAGATGGTGCTCTCATTCACATGAAACTAAATGAGGTCACTCCCCAGTCCCAGGATCCTGTATATCTGTTCCATCTAACTCTCTCAGTCTCTCTTTCTCGCTCTCTTCTCCCTCTCTCCCCCTCTCTCTCTCTCTCTCTCATATCCCAAACATATTTCTTACAGAGAAAGCTGCCTGTTATCCCTATAATCATTACAGTATATCTCCTTGGATCTATTCAGAGTAGATTGCAGGGGATTTCTATGTCTATGGTCGTATTTTCTGGTGTGTACTGTTTGTGTACAGTACTGTGGTGTCTTGAAAGCTAGGGGACCTGCACACCCAGCTGGAGGTTTATCCCAAGTAGGACACTGCTGCTGATAGACAGAGTTGTGTTTGTGTGTGTGTGTGTGCGTGCATGCGGTGGGGGTTTGAGGACACAGTCACCTCCATGCAGCACAGTGGACAACAAAACAGGTCTGTCAGATCTCTCATAAAAGGGAAGGACCTTCCCAATGGGCCATATTCACCTCCGGAGATCATGTGCAGCCACCCCCTCCCTCCCTCTCTCCCTCCCTCCATCCCTCCCTCCCTCCCATCCAATCCTTCCTTCCTCCTTCCATCCATACCTGTATCTGTGTGGGACACTCACCTCTTCAGCCTGTGCTCTGCCAGGGACTGTGGCCTTTCATCATCTGCCAGGGCTTTATATAATCACACTATCACATATGCTCTCACAATGAGTGCGATATCAACTACATACTGGATGTACTGTACGTACAGGACTTGCAGAGCAGAGATCTTGTCTTTGAGGAGTTCCTGGGCCTTGTTGAAGTCACACAGCATGTTCTGAGTCTCTCTGTTGTGCATGGCGTTCATCTCAGCCATCTCTCGCTCGTGTTTCTTCGACAGGTCCTGTTCATGAGCCCTGAGAAGAGACCAGATCATTAAAACCCATTCAGATCACGTCTTTAAACACCTCTCCAGCTCTGAGGTACAGCTCCTGTGAAGAGGTGTTACAGTATCCTAACTCAGTATCCTAACTTGGCACAATTACCACAGACACGTTTCTTTTAATCCTGCTGGCTCCATTACAATTTCATTCATCTTTGACTTTCCTTCTTTTTTTTTGTTGCCAAGAAAGACATATATAATTTATAGCAGGAGGCTCTGGAGGAGAGATATCACTGTTTCACCATAAGTGGAAAACACTCTTCTCTATTTACTTATTGATTTATTTTGATGTGGGACAGATAGACAGGACTCTTCCAAGGCATTACACCAGCTGATTGAAATTCCCTGCATTGTAGCAGTGACTCCCTCTCTCCCCTCAGTAGGCTATATGGCAGTGTTGCTCACGTAGAGCTACTGCAGTCAAAGAGAGAGGCAGAGCACGAGGAGTGCAGAGGAATACGTTTGCCTCTCCCTGAGTAACGCTCCCTGAGGGACACAAATCTTTTCCAATTTATTTATTTTTATCTCAGGAAACTAGGATTTGCCAGCGTGTTACATAATTGGAAGTGAAAGGTGCTCCGCAAGGGGCCTGGAATCCAACCAGTGATATGTGTTGTTGACGCCACACACACACACACACACACACACACACACACACACACACACACACACACACACACACACACACACACACTAACCCCATGCGCTTGGTTATCTCTAGCTCTAGAAAAGCGTCAGCCTCCATTTTTGATTCATCACCAAACAGGCCTTCAATTCTAATGAGAGAGCCTGCTGTTTGTTCCATCCAGGCCTCAGACCACATTATTCATTCATATAAGAGTGAATTATTCATATCAGCCTGTGGGAAAAGCATGATAGATTATATTCAGGCCTTGCCCCAAATAACCCTGACTTTCATATTTTCTTATACATTTATTTGACCATTAAACTACAGGAGAAAAACAAATGTCAAAGAGACCAAGTCATCAAAGGGAATAACAGTGCACAAAACAGGACTTCCAGAAGGGAGAGGCAAATTGGCCTCCTCTCTTTCCAGTATCCTTCAAATGTAATGTAACTCAAAAACGATGCCAGCACTGCCAATGGCCACCGACTGTCACGTCTAAACAAGAGGAATTCACACAACTGAACTTGTCGTGTTGTGATTCACCAGTCATCTGAACAAAACGTGTTAAAAACCTTCATCGTGGCCATATTAAAACGAGGTACAGGCATTCGCCTGCAGAGACAGCGTACAGAGATTCACCTAATTAAGTTTGGCAATGCACCAGAACAGCTTTACTGTAGATGACCTGTTATTGTGTCAACCCTCCTGTGTGTCACCCCATAATGCCCTGTGGTAGGGTCACGACCCTGCCCTCCCCTCCTGCACTCTCCTCCAGCCCACCTGATCTGCTGGTTGGCCTCGCTGCGGATCTTCAGCACCTCCTTGCCCTTGAGCTCCAGCTCCTTGGTGAGTGTGTTGATGTTCTCGTTCAGTGTGTGAATCTCATGGTCCAGCTGAGCAATGTGGTTCTTCCTCCTTTCCACCTCCTCCTGCAGGTCTGAGATCCGGCCCAGCAACTCCCTCTCCTGAATGGGGAAAAGGCAGACATACGACGGCACAAAGAAACACACACACACACACACACACACACACACACACACACACACACACACACACACACACACACACACATTTATATGCAAACAAAAACAAGTAAAAAAAACAAGTTTGAGTTAGCATTTGATCCCACTGGCGTGTGCTGCTGTGCTGTCCCCTTGTATTCCCAGGGGGTACTGTGATACTTTCTGACACCATCTTTACAGTGCTATGGATGCTACAGCTTTGCCATGGATGCTACATCATAATACGTGAGCACACTCACATGCCATGGCATCCCTCTGCCTCTCTCAGAACTAAATGTGGACTTCACTGAACACGTCTGTTGGGAGGTTGATAATATCGATGCTGAATAGATCTACTGATAAATAAAGTGCTGATTGTGCTGCTTGTATTTGTTTATAGTTAGTACGAGTTACAACAACGTGTTAGAGGACTGTTAGATCGCCTGGAAAAGGTTGCATCCCAGGAAAAGGGCATTACATTTTTTTATTTAACCCTTATTTAACTAGGCTATCCCGGCCAAACATGGACGACGCTGGGCCAATTGTGCGCCGTCCTATGGGACTCCCAATCACGGGCCGGATGTGATGCAGCCTGGATTGAACCATCTTGCACTGAGATGCAGTGTCTTAGACCACTGTGCCACTCGGGAGTCATCTCCTGACTATCAGCTCAAACATGGCTGCTCCGGTCTATTCCAGTCAGGGTCAACTGTACTGAAAACATATCGGAAAACATTCCCTAGAATACATGTATTTAGTCAATTGTTCAGTATGTAATAGGGACAACGCTGCCATCTGAATTTACTCTAGGCTATTATCACTCTCTTTCCCAAAGTTACATAACAGTTAACTCACCAGGCTGATATATCAAATGCAAACATCTCCTTCCGCCAGGCAGAAATACATGTAACTACCTGATTTTACTGGAGCCAGAAGTAAAGCCATGGTGTTGATGTATCATGCTTTGCTTGGCTCAAGGGTCATTTTCCACTTTGGCAACAGCAGCTCTTTTAGAAGTCTCTCCCTCTCTAAAAGAGACATCTGGCTAACAGTTCACACAGCATACCGTCAAGCCAAACACTGGTATTATAAAGTTAATGGCTCTTGTGTTATCATATTACAATCTGCATGCATTAACTTTGAATTCCTGTAAATATAATTTCATGCCAGCGGATTATTGTGATAACAGTATTCTAGTTATTCATGTGTGGGCCGCTGCAGGGGGCTGGTTTTAGGGGACTGGCTCGCTCCTCCATAGAAGATCATTTCTCCGTCCTCTGCTTAACAGAAATTCACTGTGACATTTCTGCTGCCTTCCAATCTCCAATAATCACCACCTGTTTGGCTTGGAGGCACACATGATTGACATGTCTCTGCATGGTTGTGTTGTGGATTTCCACAAGGACAGGTAGAGAGGCGGACATTGCCAGCAGTGGAGAACAGAGTTAAACGGTTAAACATCAGTGTGGGAGAAGGGAGTTTGTGCCTAGGTTGTAATTGGCGCTTGACCCTATATTTGTGTAGGCTGTGGCTGGTTAGGAAAGTGTGTGTGTGTGTGTGTGTGTCCATTCATGTGAATGTGTGTGCACGCGGGCGTGTGCGTGTCCATGTGTGTGTGTGTGGGCTGTGAAGTGAGACAGTGGTGACAGCTCTATTAGCAGCACTGATACTCACAGTGAGGACACTCACGATGCAAGGTGCCCGAGGGCCAGTCTAAATACCACTGACTCTGTCACGATGACACTATAGAATAGCAATATTCATTGTCCATATTCTGTTGGAGAGAAAATTCTATGGTGGAACCATTCGAGCAGCACTCCTCAAAATCAGCCCCTTCTGTGGGTGGAACTTTTCCAGGTCAAAGGAAGCATCAAAGCCTTTGGTTAAAATGTCACAGGAACAAAATAGCAGTTTTTAAAAGCTTCTTCTGAGGGACTGGTGGGAAGTTGGTAGATGGAGTTCCCACCTCCAATAATCACCACATTTGATCTCTTATCTTTGACAAAATATATATGAAAAATGTAATTTCTGTGGCTGGCTGAGAGTTATTTTGACAGTATTGTGAATGGAGGTGGGTAGAAGGCACAGTACAGTGGTCTGGGAATAGACAGGTCTCAGCGAGGAGCTGATTAGAAGACAAGTCTACTCTTTGAGCCCCAGCTCCCCTCTCTCTCTCTCTCTCTCGCTCTTCACTCCCTCTCCCTGCTTCCACAGGACTGTCTGTCTCTATAGTTTCAGAGCAGGCTGATCAAAAGGCCAGAGGAAGGTGATCACAAGCCCTAGGACCAGACAAAATGTTTCCTTCAGCCTCCAGAAATGAGGAGATCAAGTATACAGTACCTGTAGTTTGAATTCAAATCATTCCCAATACTGCTACATACAGAGCTTAATTTGATCACTGAGAAGGCAGATGACCTTCTTGATTTACAGAAATTCACTGAAAACCCACACCAACACACACTTATATGAAGAGAATTGCACTTTTCATGTAGCCTACTTTTGGCCAGCTAATAGCCTTACCACCAATCAAGCAACATTATGGACTAAAATGTTCAAATCCTGTTGCTGCAGGATTATTTTGCTGTGACGATATAGGTCAAATTAAGATCCTAAATCTGGAGCAGTTCTATTGATCCCTATATTAGAGATGACAGGAGCGCACCTCCCCCAAACATTCCCATCTGCCCATTCATTTGGGAAAATAGAGGCATTTATCACAGTTTACAAACAGGCCGCGGCCCGTCTTCTCTGTGAAAAATAGGTTCGCTGCGGATGACTAGCCATTAGCAATGCTTCAATTGTTGGAGATTCACTGAGCATAAAGAGCTGTGTGGGATTTCATTAAGACGGGTCTCATAGACAGACATTGTTTTGAGGAATCAGTGTGAGGAGATTAGACATCAGATACAAAAAAAACATGAGGAAATATGGCACAGACCTCTCCATAATCATGTTCACACACACACACACACACACACACACACACACACACACACACACACACACACACACACACACACACACACACACACACACACACACACCACACACACACACACACACACACACACACACCCCCCCCCCCCCCCCGAGAGAGAGGGACAAGATGTACCAGGGGAGTATAGAAAATAAACATTCTTCAGAGCCATTTGTCTGTCAGAAGCTGAGCTTTAATCTGTGGGGACAGCTGATCACTATCCCCAGCAAATGCAATTATCCACACCGCAGACCAGTCCTGCTAATCTCATTAAACGAGCCAGCACCGTCCATCTCTCAGGGGTCCACAATTAAAGCTAAGGCAACACAGCGCTCAAACTAAAGCAGGCAGCACCAGTGACTCGGTCAATAAAAAAGTGGTCAGATGAAACAGATGATAAGCTACAGGACTGTTTTGCTTGCACATACTGGAATATGTTCTGCGATTCTTCCAATGGCATTGAGGAGTACACCACATCAGTCACTGGCTTCACCAATAAGTGCATCAATGACGCCGTCCCCACAGTGACTGTACGTACATACTCCAACCAGAAGCCATGGATTTCAGGCAACATCCACACTGAGCTAAAGGGTAGAACTGCCGCTGTCAAGGAGCGGGATTCTAACCCTGAAGATTATAAGAAATCCGATATGCCCTCTGACGAACCATCAAACAGGTGAAGCGTCAATACAGGACTAAGATCGAATTGTATTACACCAGCTCCGATGCTCGTTGGATGTGGCAGTGCTTGCAAACTATTACAGACTGCAAAAGGAACCACAGCCGCGAGCTGCCCAGTGACACGAGCTTACCAGACGAGCTAAATTACTTCTATGCTCACTTCGAGGCAAGTAACACTGAAACGTACATGAGAGCATCAGCTGTTCCAGATGACTGTGTGTTCATGCGCTCCGCAGTCGATGTGAGTAAGACCTTTAAACAGGTCAACATTCACAAGACCGCAGGGCCAAACAGATTACCAGGATGTGTACTCCGAGCATGCGCTGATCAACTGGCAGGTGTCTTCACTGACATTTTCAACATGTCCCTGTCTGAGTCTGTAATAGCAACATGTTTCAAGCAGACCACCATAGTCCCTGTGCCCAAGAACACTAACGTAACCTGCCTAAATGTCTACTGACCTGTAGCACTCACGTCTGTAGCCATGAAGTGCTTTGAAAGGCTGGTCATGGCTCACATCAACATCATCATCCCAGAAACCCTAGACCCACTCCAATTTGCATACTACCCCAACATGATCCACAGATGATGCAATCTCTATTACACTCCACACTGCCCTTTCACACCTGGACAAAAGGAACACCTATGTGAGAATGCTATTCATTGACTAAAGCTCAATGTTCAACACCATAGTGCCCTCAAAGCTCATCACTAAGCTAAGAACCCTGGGCATAACACCTCTCTCTGCAACTGGATCCTGGACGGGCCGCCCCCAGGTGGTAAGGGTAGATAACAACACATCCGCCACGCTGATCCTCAATACGGGGCCTCTCAGGGGTGCGTGCTCAGTCCCCTCCTGTATTCCCTGTTCACCCATGACTGCATGGCCAGGCACGACTCCAACACCATTATTCAGTTTGCCGATGACACAACAGTGGTGGGCCTGATCACCGACAACGACAAGACAGCCTATAGGGAGGCGGTCAGAGACCTGGCCGTGTGGTGCCAGGACAACAACCTCTCCTTCAGTGTGATCAAGATAAAGGAGATGATTGTGGACTACAGGAAATTGAGGACCGAGCACGCCCCCATTCTCATCGACGGGTCTGTAGTAGAGCAGGTTGAGAGCTTCAAGTTCCTTGGTGTCCACATCACCAACAAACTAACATGGTCCAAGCACACCAAGACAGTCGTGAAGAGGGCACGACAAAACCTATTCCCCCTCAGGAGACTGAAAAGGTTTGTCATGGGTCCTCAGATCTTCAAAAGTTTCTACAGTTACACCATCGAGAGCATCCTGACTGGTTGCATCACCGCCTGGTATGGCAACTGCTCGACCTCCGACCACAAGGCACTACAGAGGGTAGTGCGTACAGCCCAGTACATCACTGGGACCAAGCATCCTACCATCCAGGACCTCTATACCAGGCGGTGTCAGAGGAAGGCCCTAAAAATGGTCAAAGACTCCAGCCACCCTAGTCATAGACTGTTCTCTCTGCTACCGCACGGCAAGCGGTACTGGAGCACCAAGTCTAGGTCCAAAAGGCTTCTTAACAGCTTCTACCCCCAGGCCATAAGACTCCTGAACATCGAATCAAACGGCTACCCAGACTATTTGCATTGCCCCCTCTTCTATACTGCTGCTACTCTCTGTTATTATCTATGCATAGTGACTTTAATAACTCTACCTACATGTACATATTACCTCAATTACCTCAACTAACCGGTGCCTCCACACATTGACTCTGTACCAGTACCCCCTGTATATAGCCTCGCTATTATTTCTTATTTTTTTTGCCATTTTTCTTAAAACCGCATTGTTGGTTAAGGGCTTGTAAGTAAGCATTTCACTGTAAGATCTACACCTGTTGTATTCGGCACATGTGACAAATAAAATTTGATTTGATGCTGTCAAACAAGAGTTAGAATCCCACCTCAAAAGACCTCAATATATTCCCTGTTTTGTTTTCCAGGTATCCTCGAATTATAACAGGAGATGGATCACACATTGAAATTGCTTACTGGAACACATTTCTGCTTCGCTGCCGCTGCCATTTTCCTCATCGTCAGACAAACAAAAACAAAATAAAACCCTGTCATAACTTTGACATAGTAGCCTGCTTCTGTTGTGATAGGGGCCTGTCTGCTGTAAGAGGTTTAGATGATTTATGTGTCACTGTGGAAAGTGAACCTGCTCGCACTGCAGTAGGTACCCTGGCTCGTATCTTCTTTTATTTGGCAGGTAGAACTGTATTTGCGTTGTGACCTTGCAGGAGACTGACTAGCGTAGGAGTAGGTTCCCTCAGAAACAGCTGTGTGCCTGGCCCTGAACATCTGGCTCTGCCATGGCGATGACAGAGGACCCAGGGCATTAGACTTAATTAGAGTGATTTATGCCTGAGATGAAGAGCCCGTTGACAGGAGTTGGGCCGGCTCAGAGTGCTGGTATTATGGGAGGTAAACCTACTGCTCTCTAACTGACACATCAGCCTCCCCCCGTGTGCATTACCATCTTTTAAACTGCACATACTGTAAGCTGGGTGTGGCATAGCTATTGGTTATGTACAAAAGGCAATAGTTAAGATCTTTGTTTCTGTGAATAGCGCATGTTAGGGTTATAAAAAGCACCCAAATTTGTTGCCGAAAGTGGAGCAATCGGGAGCAAATGGATGATGCATTGAGCATTTAAAAAAAAAAATTCTCTGTGGAGTGTGTGTCTGTGTGTGTGTGTGTGTGGGAGGGAGGCTGTCACTTGTTCTCTCTCTAGAGGCCAGAACCCCAGGTTCCAACCCACTGATGACTCTTGCTCAAGCTGTATCCAACAAGCCACACAGCTATTCAGATGTGTGAATATACAAGCAACAGAAGCCAGAGTGGAGAGGAGAAAAGAGGGCTGTTGCCAAGGCAGATATTTCTCTTCTATGGCCATTAGTGAAAAAGCATTTCAGTCTGCACAATAAAAGGCACAGAAGGATTATCTAGATTTTTTACTCTTTCTCCCTTTTTTAATATCATTATCTATCCTCATTCATTGAGCTAATGTCTAACCTCATCGTTAAGCCACTATACAAAATTGCCTGCTGTTAAGGCGATTACAATACCAACATATTTTTTTACAATGCTGTTGTTCATGGCCAATATCCAATCATACTGTAGTACAAACTAATGCTGGCCCATCCATATTGTTTCCATTATCTCTGTTAGCTAAGTGATATGTGGAATGGCAGTATGTCCCGGTGACTCTGACCTGTGTTCGGCTGTTCTCCAGGGCATTTTCCAGCTCCAGTTTAGCTGCAGCCGTCTCCTGTTGGTGGGTCTGCCGTAGATGTTCTATGGCCGAGGCATGGAGGTGGTTCAGCTCAGAGCGCAGAGAGGCTAGGAACCAAAGAGATAGAGAGACAGACAGGGTCCTTAGGGAGCTCGCCTCTAGCTAATTAAAACACATTCATCACACAGTACATCTCCTGCCTCTAATAAGCTATGTGATGGAATGTTCCAGCATTTCCTTGATTCCTAAAGGGAGGAGTGTCAGGCTGTGTTTAGCAACACTAGCTTCCAATGGCTTTTTCTAAAGGCTACAACCAAGTCTAGCATTTACCTAGAATGGTCCTCTATCACTACATATTGCCTTTCTCTCTCAAGGTCCTAACCCAACATGGCCTTCGTTGCTAGGGCTTCAACCCGGTGTGGCCCACTCCCTGCCTGGGCCGTTAACCCAGTATGAGACCCGGAGACCATTCCCCATCAGACCTTAACCCAGCATGGCTCTTACCCAGCATGGCCTTGCCCTCGTCCTCCAGCTCGAAGCGTAGAGTCTGCAGCTCCTGCTCTGACTGCTGTTTGAGCGTCTCAATGCTGTGTCTGTGAGCCTCTCTCACCGACTGGAGCTCTATGTGGTGCTGCTGCCGCAGACGATGCTCCAGCTCCTACACACACACACACACACACACACACAAGTTCAGAGGTCAGGAGGGACACACACAGGTTAGGACAAGGACAAACAAATGACATACAAATCATTGTATATAACTTCTTGGCACGGATAACCGGTTTTCATCTGGTTGACGGTGCTGGTTAATGAAAAAAAGAACCATTATTTTCATCGCTAGAAGGGATAGTCTGAAACATATATGAAGAGTTCAGACGGTAAAGAGAAAGATCAGTTTGGGAGAATCTTGGAACAGCATCAGTTAAACTCAACCTGTATGTTGCTGTTGGACTAAGTGTAGTTCAGTAACAAAAAGGATGAGAGGGACTCAGGCAGTGGCATAGCACCATGGAGCCAAAATACTTGTTTTAAACATTATTCCTGATCACTATGGAATTATATTATAATTAATTATCACTTAAGCATATCATCAGCAGCTTGTTGGGGCTATTGGAAGGCTTTTGGAAGGTTTTCCAGCAACAGCGAGCAAATCAGCACACAATACGCCACTCTAAACTCAATTAAGTAGACACAGAGCCGTTAACATGGCAAGGATAAGGTCACAGTTCCATAAAGTAACACTAGACACCTGGTACTTGTCAAACCTCATGAATACACCATATCACACTACAATCTCCAATCATGGGAGGGAGGGTGTAGAGAAAGAAAGAGACAAAGAGAGAGACAAAGAAAGAGAGAGAGAGAGAAAGAGAGAAGTGTGTGAGTGAAGAACAAACACCATTGTAAATACAACCCATATTTATGCGTATTTATTTTCCCTTTTGTACTTTAACCATTTGTACATGGTTAAAGTATTTGTACCATTTGTACCATTTGTAGATTGATAGGGATAAAACACGATTAAGATGGAAATAGAAAGATAAGTGCCTTTCAATCAACATATGACTTGTATAATATTCAATCAAATAGGCCTTACAAAGTAAACAGGAATAAATCAGCTGTGGCATGATGTTCTTAGCAATTATGTTTGTTGAATGCTGTACCCAACAGTTAGTGGTTGAGCCACATCAGTGTGTGTGTGTGTGTGTGTGTGTGTGTGTGTGTGTGTGTGTGTGTGTGTGTGTGTGTGTGTGTGTGTGTGTGTGTGTGTGTGTGTGTGTGTCGGCACAGTGTCCTTGTAGAGAAGTAAAAGGTTAGGTCATGTCAGTATCATTCTAATGGCCATCAGGGGGGACATTCTGTGGCGAGGCAGCAAGTCCTCTAATAGGCTACTGCTGGGAGAGTTCAGTAGAAAGCAATGTTCCTAACCTCAGACGAGGAAGAACCCCGTAGCGACAGCAGCCCTTTTAGAATAGATAACAAGCTAAAATCTCCCATCGCCACAAACAAAGTTCCATATCAAACCATGTACTGTAGAAACATGGGAGTTAGAGGGACTGGGTATGTTGCTACCTCAGTAACAAGGCTTATTTGAATGCCTATTTGTCAGAGTCTATGTAGTGTAGTATCTAGATGTTAATTGTTAGGCTGGTGGTCCTTGGGTCGTGTTTGTGTTTTAGCTAATTCCTAAGTGTGTTCGTTCATGTATTGGTTGACAATGGTATGGGACAAGGCTAGTAAATGATCTACATATTTTCTCTCAGGTCCAAAGCCCTGGGTCTGTTAGGTCTGTGCGCAGTCTCATTCATTCAGTTGATACTGTCGGCAGCCTGTTCACAAATTAAAAATAAGATTGAACGGAGAAAAATGGATAGTTTGCGAGAATCCCAAGAGACACCGTATTGTGTGTTCATACCTAGAACTAGGGGATTTACAGGAAATGTTTTACTGTGAAAAAGTAGAGATCTAGATTGGATGTCAAAATGAGCATTTTATTAGTCATTGTATAACAGAGTTTGTGATGCAAATTGATACAATCAGGGGATGTGTGTTCCTCCTGCAGGCAAGGAGAAACTGGATTTGTCCCTAATGCCTCAAACAAGACAATTCTGTTTGCTTTACTACACTGTAAATGACTTTCTCCTCATAAAACATGTCTAGAACAAACTAAACCCAAATACATTTACATTTGACATTTTAGTCATTTAGCAGACGCTCTTATCCAGAGCGACTTACAGTAGAGTGCATACATTTTTGACATACTGGCCCCCAGTGGGAATCGAACCCACAACCCTGGCGTTGCAAGCGCCATGCTCTACCAACTGAGCTACAGTTGGTAGAGCTACATTTATCCCCGCAAAAGGTTTAAACATTTAAGAAACAACTTTGAGTCAACCTAGCCTCTTTTTGAGAGAGAACAGCTATTGAGATAAATGTGTTCCTAGGGGAGGTATATGAGCTATGTTTTTTCATTAGCAGACAGGAAAGACTTTTCGGCCCATTCAATCACCGATGACTCACAGGTCTTATGCTTCTAATCCAATCTGTAGCTGGAGAGGTGAGACAGAATGCTCAGGGACAATGTGTCAGCTTTGCATAACGCCTGCATGACCCCTTAACATAAACTTCATCCGAGGGTTTTAGAATCTCAAACGAAGCCTCTGAGTAAGGTTAAATGCATTTCAAAACGGCCTTGACTGTATAATGGAGTGTTGAGTGCAGAAAAACCCATTTGTTCCCTTTTCTTTGGAAAGAAAAGATTCAGTGTTTGAAAATGTGAATGTCGTTATATTTTTCAGAAGCCTATTTTCACATACTGGGTATTTTCTGGATTGATAAATGAGTTCTGATTCATACTTCAACCTTGATTATGAAATGCCCAGACCAGTACTGAGATGTCAGTGTTTTGGGGTACAGTCAGTAAGTCTTATATGTAAAGACGGAGAGCTGGGCATATCTGTTCTGGCACAAAGTGGTACCCGCTCTTTGGCTATCCAGTATACATTTTTTTGCGAGGAGGAAATGCAGCTTGCTCCAGCTGAGATTGTGCCACAGTGAACCCTGCAGCCCAGATGCATTTAGTTAGTAAACACCAGTGAATAAATTAACAGAGCCAATCGTCTTCCTGACAAAGACCTACACAGTTAACCCATGCATGAGCTTGACTGGCAGTCTGCCTTTCAAGCACGAACCCACAGAAGTACATTTATGACCCGTGCTGATCGATATAGCGCCATCTTGCTACATGACTCTCATGTCCTGTAAAGAGCTCTATGAGCAGAGAGGCTGATTTTAAAAGAGTTGGATCTGAGCATGAAGTTACTGAATATGCTAACGCTGGGGCACCTGGACGACACTGGCTTATGGACCCGAATTTATTTCCCCCGGCTGTGCTGACAGCAAACTCATCCCCATCTGAATTACTATTACACAGATGCCACGCCAGATTCCCAAAACATTCCCATAATACTACATTACTGCACTACATTACTCATATTTAATACCCTGGGACAATATTAGCGGTGTTGCATCATAATTCCATCAAATACTATGCTGATGTAGCCTTTTCGTTTTGAAGGGTGAAGAATTGAAAAATAGTGTGTGTCCCAGACAGCAATGATTCAATCAAGGCCAGGTCCAAATCACTGATCCGCTCAGGAGTCAACCCCTTCACGTCTCTGGTAATGTTGATGGACTCACTGTTGTAAAAGTTCATCTGGCAATGTCACCAGCTATTTCACCAGTAAATCTTCACTGTCTCTCCTCATTCTGTGTCTTACTGACACATCAGAGCCTATACTGGCCCATAATGCCTCATATCTAATCTAGTCCTCTAAAGTCACCAGATGGGAGCTTTCACACTGGCAGTGATTCTAACCACTTGTAAGCTGACAGAGTTAATATGTAAATAAAGGGAAGAGGGTTGGGCACCCTGTAGAGCAGAGATTCAATGTGCATGTCAATGGGCATAAAGTACAAATGATACAGATAAGAGGTAGTGATGTCACAGGGACAGAGGGAATGTCATGGCTAGATCCCCCAGTAGACAGAAGGGGATGGGCTTGGTGGTGATTGGGTAGGTCTGATGGTCAGGACATTTACTATGACCGGAGACTTTGTAGACAGACCGGTAGGGGCCTCACCTTGAGGTCGTGCTGGCGGGTCTCCTCCAGGTCCTGCATGGCGCAGCAGTGGGCCTCCTGTAGGCTGTGCTCCCTGCGCTGGTGTTCCAGCTGTAGCTCCTGGAGCTGCTGGCTCAGGTGCTCCCGCTCCTGGCTGAACTGGGCCTGGAGCTGCTGCAGGGAGCTCTGAGACTGAGACAGCTGCATCTCCAGACTCTGCTTCAGCAACGAGATCTGGTGAGAGGGAGGAGTAGAGAAGGGGAGAGGGAGGGAAGTAAAGGGAGAGAGCGAGATAGAGAAGGACGAGAGAGATAAAGTGATGGGAGAGAGAGAAAGAGAGGGAATAGAGAAGAACAGAGTTTACATCAGATTGTCTGTGTTATTAGTTTCTCTCTTACAGGTGTGCGATAGCTGTTTGTCTGTATACTTCATTGACTAACATACGTCTACTTTGTTAACAACAAAAACAGATATCCATTTTCACCGCTAGTTATGACCTGAAGCAACACAACATGACATTTTTGTTAGAGGGTGTAACAAAATGTAATTTTCCATTACGCCCTCAAAAATCACTCTTTCAAAAGGTGGCCTGGAGCAACTTTGGCTGCTTTGCAACCTTTGGTGACGTCCAATCAGTACTGTATTGTACATGTGATCAACATGACAGCTCAGTCATCCCACATGAATCAGCCAGGGCTTCATTAGTACTTAGTATTAGTACTGTGAATAATGAGACTGACTGGGCCCAGAGCAAGAGAGGAGGAGTGTATGGGAAGAAGAGAACCACGGTGGTGACACCTCCATAAGTCACCCTGACTCTGCTGTTAGCTACCAGGAAGCATCTGGAGCAAAGCCTTTGAGAAGGGGAGCTGAATGCCCTCCTTCTCCCCACATGCATTGATTTCCAGCATCTGCGTAATGAAACATTTGGACAACAAACAGTACGGAGTGCATAGTACATTAGAGAGGCAGATAAAAGACAAACTGTATAATGCAGCGAGTGTATTAGTTTGCCTCTGGGCAGCAGAGGACACAGTGATACATATAAATTAACACATTTTACTGAGTCACAGTTTGTATAAAGGAAATCAGTCAATTGAAATAATTTCATTAGGCCCTAATCTATGGACAGGCTGCAGTGATCTAAGTGGAGTCAGTGGACATGTCTGTGGGTTCATGTCAGAGGACTAGTGGGTTTTAGTGGTGATCAAGCCGTGGGTTGCTGCTGACAGTGCAAAGTCGGGCCATTGACAGAAGACATTCACACCTC
This sequence comes from Salmo salar, assembly GCF_965601325.2. Lineage (NCBI taxonomy): Eukaryota > Metazoa > Chordata > Actinopteri > Salmoniformes > Salmonidae > Salmo > Salmo salar. Next base: position 42,605,392 of record NC_138305.1, on the reverse strand, counting down.
CAATAGAATCAATACCCACACTGCCTTGGAGTGAACAAGAGGTGACATACAGCGCCTGTAAGGCTGTAATGCTCACTCACTGGTGTGCCCAGAGTCATTATCTGAGTCATCTCCTGCTGGGCAAAATGTGTGACTGCTATCTAAATGGCACCCCTCATCATCCCTGATAAAATCACAACTCCTTGTGAAGAGGGATAAGAGGTTATTTAATGCCTTCCATTGAGACCTGAGAGCAAACAGCATCAAGCCGGAGACTTGATGACAGCTTTGCACACTCTTGGCATTCTCTCAACCAGCTTCACCTGGAATGCCAAGAGTGTGCAATGCTGTCATCAAAGCAGCCAGGCTGGCTGCTTTGAAGATTCTAAAATACACTTTTTGGTTACTACATGACTCCATGTGTTATTTCATAGTTTTGATGTCTTCACTATTATTCTACAATGTAGAAAATAGTAAAAATAAAGAAAAGCCCTGGAATGAGTAGGTGTGTCCAAACTTTTGACTGGTACTGTATATAGTATATATAATATATCGTGATTAGATAAATATTCATGTTGTCATGATACATGTTAGAATCACCGTTGGCAGTGACTACAGCTGTGAGTCTTTCTGGGTAAGTCTCTAAGAACTTTGCACACCTGGATTGTACAATATTTGCAGATTATTATTTAAAAAATTCTTCAAGCTCTGTCATGTTGGTTGTTTATCATTGCTAGACAGCCATTTTCAAGTCTTGCCATAGATTTAAGACAATTTAAGTCAAAACTGTAACTAGGCCACTCAGGAACATTCAATGTCATCTTGGTAAGCAACTCCAGTGTAGATTTAGCCTTGTGTTTTTGGTTATTGTCCTGTTGAACAGGGAATTTGTCTCCCAGTGTCTGTTGGAAAGCAGACTGAACCAGGTTTTCCTCTAGGATTTTGTCTGTGCATAGTTCTATTCCGTTTCTTTTTATAATTAAAAAAAAAACCCTCCCTAGTCCTTGCCAATGACAAGCATACCCATCACATGATGCAGCCACCACCATGCTTGACAATAATCAGTGGTAATCAATGATGTGTTGTGTTGGATTTGCCCAAAACATAAGCTTTGAATTCAGGACATGAAGTTCATTTCTTTGCCTCATTTTTGGCAGTTTTACTTTAGTGCCTTATCGCAAACAGGTTGCATGTTTTGGATTATTTTTATTCTGTACACGCTTCCTTCTTTTCACTCTGTCAATAAGGTTAGTATTGTGGAGTAACAAACTACAATGTTGCTGATCCATCCTCAGTTTTCTCCTATAATCTCTGTAACTGTTTCAAATTTACCGTTGGCCTCTTGGTGAAATCCCTGAGCGGTTTCCTTTCTCTCCGGCAACTGAGGTAGGAAGGGCACCTGTATCTTTGTAGTGACTGGGTGTATTGATACAGAATCCAAAGTGTAATTAATAGCTTGCTCAAAGGGATATTCAATGTCTGCTTTTTTATTTTATTTACCCATCTACCAATAGGTGCCCTTCTTTGCGAGGCATTGGAAAACCTCTCTGTGGTTGAATCTGTGTTCGAAATTCACTGCTCGACTGAGGGACATTACAGATGTATGTGCGGGATACGGAGATGAGGTACTCATTCCAAAATCATGTTAAACACTATTATTGTACACAGAGTGAGTCCACGCAACTTATTATGAGACTTGTAAAGCAAAGTTTTACTCCTGAACATATTTAGGCTAGCCATAACAAAGGGGATAAATACATTGACTCAAGACACCTCAGGTTTAGATTTTTGATTAATTTGTAAAAACATCAAAAAACATAATTCCACTTTGACATTATGGGGCATTGTGTGTAGGCCAGTGGGGAAAAAAATATCAAAATGTAATCAATTTTAAATGGATCAAAAGCCAGGCTGTAACACAACACAATATGGAAAAAGTAACAGAGTGCAAATACTTTCTGAAGGCACTGTAGTTATTATGGCACAGCAGAGAGAGCCGAGCAGGAGGTACAGTAAATCACATGCCACTCAGAGAGCCTGTAATTCTGTCTCATCAAAAGAACAGAAATACACACCTTTCACAGTGTTAGGAAGATGAAAACAGTCCAGTGGGAAGTGCACCAGGAATCAGTTCCAGAGCATATACAGAATATACATGCTCAGAGGAGGGCAGATTCAGGTCATGAGTGTTTCATGCGTGTGGCCTGTGAACAACAAGTCACAGTGGTTCTACAACAACTCTCTCTGTTTGGAGACAAGGAGTGAAGAGAGAAGCCAAACACTTTGGTACATTCAGAAAGAAGAGATTTCAAACCGAAGAAGAGCATATATAGCCCAGGTAAAATACTCTATCCATCCCAAAACAACACAACACTGCAAGTGTTGCCCACAATAAACCCTGACCTGCGTACAGCACACTGTAACAAAAGGAAAATGGACGCTCTGAAGTGAAACCAGCATCTTTAGTGCTAGCCAGAGCGAGTACACACAGCAGCATCATCATGCAAGCCAATCACACCAGTTAAATATACTGGTATTTGTTTGTAAATACAGTACAGTGAGGGGGAAATAAAGAGGGCAAAGTAGAATATTAATACAATTAGCAAGTACAAGTACTTTAAACGTTTCAGTTATAATTAGATTTGGTCCATTCAGTCCCCTTCACAGGGCTGCCAGTGCCAGTTTGGGAAGATTTCAAATGTAATCATTTCTATAGATATCCAGTAGAGGGGATTAAAATGACACCCTAAAACTCACCATGTTGTGTCTTCATACACAAAAGAGGAGAGACTGTAGTGTAAGTGACAGTGCTTGCTATAACTGCAGTGGGAGTTACAGCTAACAAAACAGGTTTCTCAGCAGTCTTTCATTGTGATGGCTACCTGCATAGGGCGAGGCCCTGAGCACTCTCCACTCGCATATTCATGGACATTAAGGAAGTGGACGATTTAATATTATATGACATACACTTCCAAATGGATGTTTCATGATATGATGGGTTAAGTGGTGAAAATATACGACCTATGTTATTGACCTTAAGGTATATTAAATCCCTATAGAAATCTCAGCCAAATCTTTGCACTGATGATACTAGTGGACAGACTTAGAGATGATGTAGTCCTCTCTTACTGTCCAGTTATCCTGGAGCCCAGCCCAGTGTGTATATCACAACACCCAGTTGGTGCAGCGGGTGAGGGTGGACTGTCTCTTACCTGGTCCAGTAGGTCCTCCACCTTCCTCTGCCAGCTCTCGCGGGCACTGCCCAGCTCCTGCTCCTTGTTCTGGGCCAGCTGGATGAGGGCTGCCCTCTTGTCATCCTCATGATCCTCCCTTAGCTCCTCACGCAGCTTCTTACACTCCTGTCTGTGGACACACACACCAAATGCACACAATTTCCATTAGATTAAATAAACACAAGATAATGATGATTATCCAGGGCTCAGCAGATCAAAATAATGTCCGTTTTACTCCGAAAGCAAAACCTTCTGGAAATAACTTAATGGAGTAGTAATATATTCTCCTCAATTCCCAAAAAAGTGAAGCTGCTGCAAATCATATAGAACAGCGGTCTGTTTACAGTAACGCTAGGTCGACGTATTCTAGTGAACATCATGCAAGTCATGCGTGCAAGAGCACATGCTTGAAAAGCCCCTTCTGTAAATATTTCATCTGTAGCATGTTTTAAGACCCGTTCACAAACTCCACTTCTCATTGGAATGAGCAACGCAGCACAGCCATGACATTTGTTAGGAGCAAAAAGAAAAAAGAGAAAAATCTGCCACTACGTGCATATTTAATAAACATAATCCATTTGCACTCATCTCCAGAGCACACTGTGCGTACAGTGAACATTAGAGAGAAGAGAGATGGGGGCCGACTAACAGTGAAGATGTTAATGCATGCGCCTGGGACACAGAGGGTCTCTATTAACTTCAGGATAGGGTCTATTTTTCTCTATTTCCGCCTGACTAATGTGCCCAAAGCCTGTTGCTCATGCCCTGAAGCCAGGATATGCATATTATTGGTACCATTGGAAAGAAAAAAACTCTGAAGTTTGTAGAAATGTTAAAATAATGTAGGAGACTATAACACAATAGATATGGTAGGAAAAATCCAAAGAAAAACCAGAACCGGAATTTTTTTCTTTTTGAGAGCCCATGCTTTTCCAATAGAACGTATAGGGAAAATATTAAATCTAGCTCCTAGAATGAAATTACTATGGCTTCTACTGGATGTCAGTAGTCTTTGTTCAAGGTTTCAGGCTTGTTTCTTCCCAAACCAGGAAGAATTATTTGTTTTAGTACTGGGATACAGACTTGGAAATCAGTCTACACGCAACGAAGAGGACACGCACCTGCTAATATCGTTTTCCTATTGAACATACTTTTTTTCCCGTATGAAATATTATAGTTTAATTACATTTTAGGGTATCTGAAGATTAAATAGAAACGTATTTTGACTTGTTTTAACAAAATTTAGCGGTAGCTTTTTGGATTCCTTTCTCTGCATGTTGAACGAGTGGATTACTCAAATCGATGCCGCCAACTAAACAGACTTTTTGGGATATAAAGAAGGATTTTATCTAACAAAACGACACTACAAGTTGTAGCTGGGACCCTTTGGATGACAAATCAGAGGAAGATTTTCAAAAAGTAAGTGAATATTTAAATCGCTATTTGTGAATTTATGAAACCTGTGCTGGTGGAAAAATATTTTGATGTGGGGCGCCGTCCTCAAACAATCGCATGGCATGCTTTCACTCTAAAGCCTATTGTAAATCGGACAGTGCAGTTAGATTAACAAGAATTTAAGCTTTTAACCGATATAAGACACTTGTATGTCCCTAAATGTTTAATATCCATAATTTTAATGATTATTTATATGAATTGCGTGCCCTCCAGTTTCACCGGAAGTTGTACCGCTAGCGGGGCCCCTAGCCTTAAGAAGTTTTAAAGCTCAACATTATGTCCTGTATTTGCTGAACATTTCCAGCACGCCGCTGGCTGTCGGAGTTCTGGAGGTGTTCAGAGTCCACATCCTTGGGAGCAAAGCAGAGCGTACGTCTGTGTAGAATTCCCCACGGCATCATGCAGACATCTCCCACCTCACCGTCTCAGTGCTATTCAATGCCCACATGTTTAACGGCGCTGCAAAGACCTTTTAGTAGGAGTGCGGACTGCATGTTAATCGTTATTTAGCAGAGAACGACGTTGTTAAGTGCAGGACGCCACCAGTGTTTTTGTCCCTCCTAACACCAGATGAGCGTCAGGGTGAGTGAGTGCTATGACGCACCACACCAGAGTGCCCTACTGACACTTCTGCAAGGACACGTGTTGATCCTCATCGCTTCAGAAAAACAGACACGCAGCTCTCAGGGCCTTTATATTGTAAAGAGCCTCACATTCATATTCATAACCCAGCCCCGAATCCCCAATCTGGCTAATTACCTAAGAGGGCACTCAGCACCTGGTGAGCAGAGGAGATGGGAAGAAAGAGGTGGTGAGTGTGTAGAGTAGGCAGGGAGGATGGAGGAGTGTAGGCAGTAGGGGATAATGGAGGAAGGACAGTGTAGCATGTAGAGGGAGGAAAATGGGAGGGTATAGTGAGAATGGGCATTACGTCAGTGTGACATTCCCATTGAGATCCAAGCTTTCACTCTGAACATCAGAAAGCAGCAAAGAGATGACAGGCAGTCTGTCACAAATGGACTCCATCCAGTGGCGTAGTGCAGTTTCACAGGGAAGGTTTTGACCGTCTCCACGGTAGCGCCGTTGACGAGGATGGGGGCATGCCCAGCCTGGTTCCTCCTGAAGTCCACAATCACCTCTTTTGTTTTGCTGACGCTGAGGCAGAGGTTGTTTATCTGGCACCACGCCGTCAGAGTGCAGACCTCCTCGTCATTGTCGGTAATCAGGCATACTACTCTGGTGTTGTCAGTGAACTTGATAATAGAGTTGGAACCGTGTGAGGCCATGCATCTGTGGGTATACAAGGAGTACAGGAGGGGACTGAGGACACATCCTTGTAGGGCCCCTGTGTTAAGGACCAGTGTGGAGGAGGTAATGTTGCCTACCTTCACCACCTGGGGACGGCCCGTCAAAAAGCATCCTCATGTATGCATTTCTTTTGTCCAGGTGCGTGAGGGTAGTATCCAGTGCAATGGCGATTGGTGTCGGCTTGGGGCAGGATGTACACAGCCATGGCGATAATCCCTGAGAACTCTCTCGGGAAGGTAAAAAGAGCGTCATTTGATGACCAACTATTCGAAGTCTGGAGAGCAGAAACTCGCAAGTTCCTGTACGTTTCGCCAATTGCAATACTTGTTACTGGTCATGAAGCAGACACCACCACCTTTGTTCTTGCCAGAGAGAGCCCACTTCCTATCCGCTCGATGAACTGTAAAACTCCATAATCCATTTGAATGTCGGAGGAAAGCCAAGTCTCAGAAAAACTGAAAAAGTATATTGCAGAATCTGATGTCCGTCTAGAAGGAGATCCTCGTTCTGAGTTCGTCAAGTTTATTCACTAATGAGTAGTATACAATGTAATGGAGGACGGGTCGCCCGGCGTCTCAATCGCACTAAGACCCCTACACGTCTGCCTCTCCGTCAGCGTCTTTGTTTTCTTCTATCCGGTAGGACTCCCAGGCTACCTGGCACCTCACCGAAGAGGCTAGACCATTGTTTCTGCTGTCTCTGGGAATTCGGGAAGATCGGGTGGATGGTGAGTACCCAGCAATTCATACAGTGCCTTGCGAAAGTATTCGGCCCCCTTGAACTTTTCGACCTTTTGCCACATTTCAGGCTTCAAACATAAAGATATAAAACTGTAATTTTTTGTGAAGAATCAACAACAAGTGGGACACAATTATGAAGTGGAACGAAATTTATTGGATATTTCAAACTTTAACAAATAAAAAACTGAAAAATTGGCCGTGCAAAATTATTCAGCCCCCTTAAGTTAATACTTTGTAGCGCCACCTTTTGCTGCGATTACAGCTGTAAGTCGCTTGGGGTATGTCTCTATCAGTTTTGCACATCGAGAGACTGACATTTTTGCCCATTCCTCCTTTCAAAACAGCTCGAGCTCAGTGAGGTTGGATGGAGAGCGTTTGGGAACAGCAGTTTTCAGTTCTTTCCACAGATTCTCGATTGGATTCAGGTCTGGACTTTGACTTGGCCATTCTAACACCTGGATATGTTTATTTGTGAACCATTCCATTGTAGATTTTGCTTTATGTTTTGGATCATTGTCTTTTTGAAAGACAAATCTCCGTCCCAGTCTCAGGTCTTTTGCAGACTCCATCAGGTTTTCTTCCAGAATGGTCCTGTATTTGGCTCCATCCATCTTCCCATCAATTTTAACCATCTTCCTTGCCCCTGCTGAAGAAAAGCAGGCCCAAACCATGATGCTGCCACCACCATGTTTGACAGTGGGGATGGTGTGTTCAGGGTGATGAGCTGTGTTGCTTTTACGCCAAACATAACGTTTTGCATTGTTGCCAAAAAGTTCGATTTTGGTTTCATCTGACCAGAGCACCTTCTTCCACATGTTTGGTGTGTCTCCCAGGTGGCTAGTGGCAAACTTTAAATGACACTTTTTATGGATATCTTTAAGAAATGGCTTTCTTCTTGCCACTCTTCCATAAAGGCCAGATTTGTGCAGTATACGACTGATTGTTGTCCTATGGACAGAGTCTCCCACCTCAGCTGTAGATCTCTGCAGTTCATCCAGAGTGATCATGGGCCTCTTGGCTGCATCTCTGATCAGTCTTCTCCTTGTATGAGCTGAAAGTTTAGAGGGACGGCCGGGTCTTCGTGGATTTGCAGTGGTCTGATACTCCTTCCATTTCAATATTATCGCTTGCACAGTGCTCCTTGGGATGTTTAAAGCTTGGGAAATCTTTTTGTATCCAAATCCGGCTTTAAACTTCTCCACAACAGTATCTCGGACCTGCCTGGTGTGTTCCTTGTTCTTCATGATGCTCTCTGCGCTTTAAACGGACCTCTGAGACTATCACAGAGCAGGTGCATTTATACGGAGACTTGATTACACACAGGTGGATTCAATTTATCATCATTAGTCATTTAGGTCAACATTGGATCATTCAGAGATCCTCTGAATAATTTTGCACGCCCAATTTTTCAGTTTTTTATTTGTTAAAAAAGTTTGAAATATCCAATAAATTTCGTTCCACTTCATGATTGTGTCCCACTTGTTGTTGATTCTCCACAAAAAATTACAGTTTTATATCTTTATGTTTGAAGCCTGAAATGTGGCAAAAGGTCGAAAAGTTCAAGGGGGCCGAATACTTTCGCAAGGCACTGTATTCCAATAGTTCTACCCGGGTGTATGACGTAATGCATTAAACAAACAGAGCAAGAAAATGAGAGAAACCACTAGAAAAAAAGTAGAAACCTGCAAAGTTTTCTAGGAGCTCGCGGCGAGGATACCATGTTCATTCAGCATCATCATCCTTTATAACCGTGAGAGAAATTGAACTAGTTAGTTGCTAGCTAGTTAGTTATACACCATGACCTGTTAGTTATACACACTGACCTGTTAGTTATACACACTGACCTGTTCACCGAACATGCTACCTTGTCCCGGACCGGCTGTTTTCAACCCTCTCTCTCCCACTCTACAGCACCTGCTGTTTCGACCTCTGAATGCTCAGCTATGAAAAGCCAACTGACATTTACTCCTGAGGTGCTGGTCACCTATGAACGTTTGATCTGGCTTAATGGCCATGTACTCTTATAATCTACACTTGGCACAGCCAGAAAAGGACTGGCCACCCCTCAGAGCCTGGTTCCTCTCTAGGTTTTACACTATGTTCCTGCCTTTCTAAGGAGTTTTTCCTAGCCACTGTGCTTCTACATCTGCATTGCTTGCTGTTTGGGGTTTTAGACTGGGTTTCTGTATAAGCACTTTGTGACATCATCTGATGTAAAAAGGGCTTCATAAATAAATTTATTTGATTGATTGATCATACCTAGGTAACTTACAAGGTTAGTTGACTTTTGTCAAAACGCATCTCATTGAGGATAGCTACTTGTCCCTCATGCTAGCCTTTACAGCAAAATATCACTTCAGAAACATCAAAATATAAAATATTGATATGAACAGCATTGTAGACCCTCTCTCCCCTCTTACTGCAGCTTTAGCTAATCTCAAAATAACAGAGCTATGCTGTGAAAACCAACCAATGGTTTTCACAGCAATGTAATACAAATCTCCAAACGTATTATTCGTTTGTTTTATAGCACTAATGCTCCAGGGCTAATTTAGTTTTTTAAGCATATGTTGCAGAACAGTGATTTCAGAATAATGACAAAGACAAATCTTAAGAGGGTTAGCCATCAGTGACAGAATTGACAAGCCACTGATGGACTTGACAACAGATACTCAAAACACAATTTGTAAAATATGGAAAATTATTCATTTGAAAATCCCCAATAAAAACATAACCATTCTATCTGCTCTTTCAGAACTCTGACGGTTAACGCTAGACAAAAATAGGACAGAGTTGATGTTTTACCGAGTTTACATAAAAATACATTCTGCTTCATTCAAGTGGCATACACAGTAGCAATATTTTTTCTTCATCAGTTGCTTTATGACTCTTAAACCTAATTAAATGTAACATATTTTAACCAAAATTAATATTCTAAATCTATCAGGGAGATGGAGTTGACAGTTTATGGTTGTGACCATGATTATTCCAATATTGTTTCTTTAAATCTATCAAAAGTAGAGAACTCAAGGTAAAAATCTGTTGTTCAGCGCCTGAGCAAGGCAGTTAACCCACTGTTCCCCGGGCGCCGAAGACGTGGATGTCAATTAAGGCAGTCCCCCACTCCTCTCTGATTCAAATGGGTTGGGTTAAATGCGGGAGACACATTTCAGTTGTACAACTGACTAGGTATCCCCCCTTTCCCTTGTTGCACTACATGTCACGATGACATGAATAATGCGTCCTTATGGTATAGCTGACCCTGCACATTCCTGATTCATTTAGAATTTTAGACTAATCTGACACAACTTTTATGAATCAGTTTTGAGTAATATCATTTTTTGATAAATATTATTTCAAGTCACAGAGGGCTATTGCAAGAAACTACATAAGAACATTTTTCAAATAATATCCATTATTGGCAGTTTTTTTTAATTGTAAAACTTTTTTGGAGAGTTTGAAATTGGGATCCTTTGCTCTGGACAAGGGTATTTTCAGGCATAGAGGCTACAAGAAATTACTAGTATTGAAAGTATTTAGAAAATTCTCCACATTTATATTTTCCCATAAAAATTCCCCTAAATGTACATTTTAAGCTCAAATAATGCAACAAAATCTTTTTTTTTTCAACTATAAAAATGATGTTTCCCTGCCGGACAAGGATTGTCCCGACTTTCAAGAATCCCTGAGCTAATTTCCTGTAATTCTACACATTCTGCTATGAGGCTGAGAGACATTGTTGCAGTTTTAAAGCTAATTTCCTGTAATTCCACCCCAAAAATGCATGGCTTATGACATGTTCATTAGCTCTCTGGGTGGCCTGACCTCCGGGGGGGGGGGGGGGGGCGACACACCCTAACCCAACAACAACAAAGCTCGTGGGCAACGTCAGTGACTCCATCAACTAACTGTCTAAACAGCAATATAATTTCTTCCCCCCACATCTGGGGCACACCAACGCCAATAATTGCATCTCTCACAAAGCTTTAATTTGACTGAGGTAAATCTCAACTGATAGAAACAGACTGTGGATGTTCATTATATCCAGTTCTGACATCACCGCAAAGAAACACACAATAGCGAAGCTTCCTGTCCTATTCTAGCCGTCTGGAATGGTGGACCTTAAAGGACTATTTCTCTCAGCACATACACCGAGCCAGACCAGCTCTGTTCAATCATTTTCTGTCTGTGACGCTACACTTGTGTGTGTGTGTGTATTCTCCATGTCTTCTCTGTGCAGGTGTGCGCTGTGGCTGTCATAGACGCTGCGGTGCGGTGGGGTGGTGCCACCCATCTGCATTGTCCCTCTTGCTAATGCCGTTCATGTTCAAGCCCACCATTACATAAGGTAAACAGAGAGAGGAGGCTTTAATGTGGGTATTTCTGCTGCTGTATCTCCCTCCACATCACCAGCAGGAGGAGAGATGTGTCTGACAGTCCGTCACAGGACATGAAAGAGGCGCTCCTTAGCACCTCCTCCTACTGAGAAGGGCCTAGAACAGAGGAGGGAGGCGGAAAATGGGAATCTCTCTCCCTCTGCCTTCACCTGTCTCTTTCTCTCTCCCTGAGTGGCATGTCAGCTCGAGTTCGACATGGCAAAAGTACAATCAGAACCCCCAGAGGTTGTGTTTTGCATTATGCTTTACTAGAGAAGAAGAAGCAGTCTTCAATTTAGTTTTAATTACTATCTCACTTAAATGAAAACCCTAAATGCTATCAGAACTAAAGAGCATGTAAAATGCATAACTTACAAATTACAAAATGAAAAGGAGCTGAAGGGGAATGCAATTGTGAAATATGAACATTGCGAGAGAGGAGGGTAAATGAAACCTAATTACAGTACAAGAGATAAAGAGGAGGACAGGAGAAAACTTTGAGCTGATCTGGATGGTGTAATTGTAGAACTCCATGTGTAGCAGAGCCTTCCTGGTAATCAGGAATCCTTAATGCTGTATTAACACATTTCTTGACCCCAGCAAGGGAGAGAGACACTAATTGGACTCTGTCTGATGAGCTAGGATGAACTTCCTCCTCCTCTTCATCTCCAGTGTCACATCCCTGAGCTGCAGTTCTGTTCACACCATGATTCACATGTCCCCGATGTGCTGTGGCGGCATTGAGATTCAAATGGCCCTTTATTGTGCCAACAAACTGTTTTTACACTTGAAATTCATAAGCAGTGGCTTGTCACAGCCTTGTTGTCACTCGGGCTCAAATCCCTTGGTAAACAACCGCTTTTGCTTCAGACAAAAAACACATTTAGAGGTAGACGAGGGCAGCCGCTGAACAAATGTTTATGAAAAATGAAGGCCCATATTTTGGGGCAGTATAATTTCTCATGGGACCTATCTCCTCCTCTTTCCCTTGCACACAAACTCAATGTGTGATCTAGCTAGCTACAGTACTCACAAGTACAGCATTATTAGTGTTATTATTACTCTAATGATCTGTGTGGACGCTGAGCCCTATAAAGATAATTCCAATGGTCACAGGCCTTTTCAGTGGTCATAATCTGTGGTGCAGCACTGGCTCTTTTTAAATGAAGCCGTCCATTCATAATCCTCTGAGCCAGGGAGAGAAGGACCTCCTGCTGGGGAGAGACCAGCCCTGGCAGGTATTATTAGTATGAAGCTGGATTCACTGTATCATGGCCCTTGTCTTAGAATCAATGTTTCAATTACTGCAAGCCAAACTCTTTCACTTAACCTCTCCATCGCCATCTTTAGCACATCTCAACCAAATGAACCCCAGGGCCAAGGCAGACCCAAAAACAAGAAATACATGTACGCACGCAAGCACGCACGCATGCACACGCACACGCACACACACACACCTTAACGTTTCGGTCCACTTGAGCTCCAGTTCCAGCGCCATCTTGTCCATCTTGAGCTTCTCGTCCTCTTTAATAGTGATGACTTTAGCCTCATGCTGCTTCTTCTGGGCCTCCATCTCTCCCTGAGACGGGGAAGGAGAAAGACATAGACAGGAATAAAGAGAGAAAGGGTAATGATATTAGCCCTCATGATAAACAACACCATTGAGCATGAGATCTAACCCTATATGGACAGGACTCAACACACATTACTACCAATGAGGATCTTGGGACCATGTGTGAACATGGGACAGTGCTCTGTGTGATCAGTCAGAGGAGAGGAAAAACAGCCTGGACCTACTACCATCAATGCTGCTCCAGAACTTCCCCTGCCATTTATTCAGACTACAGCCTGGTTCATTATGCAGGACCAGAGAGAGGGAGCGAAAGAGGAGGGAGGGAGAGGAGAGAGGGAAGAAGAGAGAGGGGAGCCCCAGAAGGTCAATGGCATAATGAAGTGCCAATGCCACATGGGCTCCTTAAAGATGAGAACAGAATTCACAATCTGAGCCTGATTAGGTATGTCAACCCAAAGCTGCTGGAAAGCCTGCTTGGCATATGAAGAACTGGAATCTAGGACAAAGCTGCTGGAAAGCCTGCTTGGCATATGAAGAACTGGAATCTAGGACAAAGCTGCTGGAAAGCCTGCTTGGCATGTGAAGAACTGGAATCTAGGACAAAGCTGCTGGAAAGCCTGCTTGGCATGTGAAGAACTGGAATCTGGGACAAAGCTGCTGGAAAGCCTGCTTGGCATATGAAGAATTGGAATCTGGGACAAAGCTGCTGGAAAGCCTGCTCGGCATATGAAGAACTGGAATCTGGGACAAAGCTGCTGGAAAGCCTGCTCGGCATATGAAGAATTGGAATCTAGGACAAAGCTGCTGGAAAGCCTGCTCGGCATATGAAGAATTGGAATCTGGGACAAAGCTGCTGGAAAGCCTGCTTGGCATATGAAGAATTGGAATCTGGGACAAAGCGGGTGGATGTGATAGATTTAATAAGGGAATAGACTCAAGGCTATTCAATACAGATAAACTTTATTACCCCCCATAAATAAGCTTAATACACAATCAATAAATACCTGGTCAGAAGAGGGAATGGGTAAGGAAAATCATTAGGGTTCCTGTTGGAGAATCCAATGGCTCCCTGATGAGGTAAACCCACCAAGGACCCATCAAAATCTATTTGTGTGTGTTTGCGTGTGCCTGCCTGTGTGTGTCTGTGTGTGTGTGTGTGGGTTTGTGTTTGCGTGTGTGCGCTGTAACAGTGCTCTCACCTGCAGGGCGGTCAGCAGGTTGCTGGTCTCTCTCAGTCTGGCCCTGGTAGCATCCAGCTCCTCCACTAGCTTGTCCTGGGCCTCATTCAGGTTGGAGATGTGTCCCTCTGCTGAATCCATGCCCTGCTCACCCTCCTTCACCAGCTCCTGCAGGCGCAACACCTGCACACAGGGGACAGACAGGGAGGCACTCAGCACAGAACAAGAATAAAGGCTAGAAGTCTATCATACACCACAGTATCCAGACAGGCTTTAAAAACAGCTGTAATAAAGTAGAGTCAAATATATTCCCTTTTGTAATAAATTACAATTGGGAATCTGCACTTGAAATGAGTCAAGACACACTCTACACATCAGCAGCTGTTCTCTAGAAGTCTCTCTCAGTCCGCAGAGAGGCCTTAACATCTTAACCAGCTGTAAGGAACTCCTAGACATTCCCTTCAGTAGAGTTGGGAAACTGCACTTCAAATGAGCCAAGGCATATTTATATCATCTCTACCTGCTGTTATTTTCCTTTCAAACCTGGTTTGTATTCTGAGAATCGATAGCGTCGAAATTCAAAGATCACCAATTAGCACCAGTAATTCTAATTCTATGTGGCTGACCACAATAAATGGTCAAAATGAATTGAGAAAGAGGAGAGATCTGATAGGTAGGGTGACTCATGACTGACCTCCTGATTGGCTTGTTCAAGTTTGGCGGCGAGCTCCTCCCTCAGGCTGTCCAGTTGTTGTCTGAGATGGTTCTTCTGCTCCTCCAATGAGAGCCTCTCCCTCTCAAACTGCTGCTCCATTTCCTGTAGACAAACCACAAAGACTGTTATAATAACACCAGCACAATAACCATTACAGGGCTTACAGTATTATAGGCTTTTTATGAATTGAAAATACTTTGTAGATATGGCTGCAATAATTGTGCTTTTAGAGGAAAATCAATGAGGAAAATCAATGCCAGTTTAAAGGGAATGACTAGTACATGAAAAGACAATAGTTGGCATTATTCACATGAATACACGAATAAAAAGAGTTTTGTCAGTATCGTTGTTACACAATCTGGTAATATGGACTCAGTGGAGCTCTTTGGAGGAGGGCTTGTATTGAGAGATGTTATATTTAGGAGGTTGTGTGTGTGTGTGTGTGTGTGTGTGTGTGTGTGTGTGTGTGTGTGTGTGTGTGTGTGTGTGTGTGTGTGTGTGTGTGTGTGTGTGTTTAAATCACAAGTGACTCATTAAATGTTGTTTAACCCTGGGCAGGTGGTTAATATCCTGCTGGGAAAATGGATGACATGAGTGAGTTCATTATTGAAGCAACGGCAGGCCACTCAAGACAAGGATGTCTGCAAAGCAAATAAATGATGCAGAGTTTACTGATAAAGGTCATGTCACATTATGGAATTCCATTTTCAGGGAGGAAAGATTTCTCGCTGTGACGGTGCGATATCATAGATCAAATGCAGCCTTCAGACATTTCTCGTATGGGATAGATCGTTAGTCTACCATTTCACTCTCATTGCAGGATATTTGTGCCATTAGACGACACCAAAGTGACAATATAATCAGTAGACATCACCATAGCAGGGACAGGCCAATGAGACGGAAGGAATGAGTGGCATTTTTAGTACCAGGCGTGGAAATGACTAAAAGATGATTTTCTCATGAAATTCTCAACAGCTCTGCATCTGTTAACGTCAGCGCTGAACATTCAACTGTGGACAGGACATTGTTCAAACCCCTTCATATAGGCCTACATCTTTTACCAAAACAGAATTCTTGATCGCCACAACATTATGACTAGTATATTACTCTGAAAAGACGCCTTGGAGCTAAATCAATGACTGCCAAATAAACACTAAATGCATTGAGCTGACTAGTGACAGACTACTATGTGAACCATGTCCACTCCGATATTAAAGGTTCCTCTGATACAGATGGGGATTGACACTGCAGCATGATCCTTTCCCTCTGTAACTTCGTGTTCATGCTTTCCAATGACCCAAAATGGAATATACGACAGACACTTCAAAGTGCAATCTCAAAAGGTCTATATATGAGCAGAAGACTGGTCAGCATGATGGACTAAGTAAGGCTGACTGAATAATGTATAGTTTCACCATGTTCAGAGAGGACTGCGCTGCACACTGTAGGTGCATGTCTGGTAGGTTAGGGCTACATCGTTTAGCGCTCTCATCTTTCTCTGCACTCACATATGCAAAGAATGTAAGACATTATGCATTTAATCCTGTTAGCATCTTCCCCCATTTTGTTTTTTACACTGAGTGTCAAGTTAAGGGATGTGTGTGTGTGTGTGTGTGTGTGTGTGTGTGTGTGTGTGTGTGTGTGTGTGTGTGTGTGTGTGTGTGTGTGTGAAGAAACTTCTAAACGTTTAGTGTGCCACACAAAGTCTCCATCAGCCGGGCCACGGTAGTTTGACTGGTCACTAGTTCTATCTCAGTGTCCAAACTAAAGGTCCATCCCACACCTTGGTGCTGACGACAAAATGACTCTCCTCCCTCTCTTCTCTCGCTGTGCTGTACGCAGAGGAAGAGCCTGGGGGAGTTGGCCCAAAATATGATGTCAGCTGCCGTCACATGGACTTGTCAAGCTGCTCTTTGCGACTACGGTGACTCACCGCCGCACAAACATAGACCCTTTTTCATTATGCTCTCCTTTCTCCGCTCTCTCCATTCCCATTTGAGACAGTGAGGAAGCAGAGATGATAGAGAAATTCTCTCTCTCTCACACACACACACACACACACACACACACACACACACACACACACACACACACACGGGATCGACCAACGTTTGTCTGCCTGAGATAAGGTTCCTGAAAGCAGCTGGTGAGGTGCAGACAGGTGTAATCACAGTCTTCCTCTGCAGATGAGACTCCGGAACTCAAATACCATCCTGGTGAAAGAACAAGAGGGGTCGTTACCTCCATTTCCTCCAATTTAAAACAAGAAGGCGAAACAGAGGAAAATGTGTTGACTATGAAGAATGAACAGGGTGACTGTGTGTCAGAGACACCCACGCACGTACACACATTCCAAAGCCCATGAGGAAAGCCACTGTCATCCTTCAAATAGCCAGAGAGTAGTGGCCACAATGGCGTTAGGTTGGCCGGCCCTGATATAAACAAGGGACTGGCTAATTACATCGGCTTAACCCAACATCTGTCATTTGGCCGATATTTTATTACATAAAGAGTAAATCATGCAACCATGTTGGAGAAGGACGAGTTGACAGGAGCCTTTGGCAGCTACCGAGCTGAGAAATAAAAAGATGACTAATTGCAATTTGGCTGAGTCAATCGTGCATGTCTTTTGAGTGCTTTAATTGAATATGTTATCAGTCAGGGATATCAAAACAGACAGTTTAGTCATGTCACTGCAGCAGATGTTTTCAAGCAGATAGAAAACAAAAGACTAGTTATTTAATAGAGTGAGAGCCGGGTTCTGTCAGCATCTCCAACACCTCGGCCTAGGCAGGTCCTGGAACAGTGCATGTGTGTGTGTGTGTGTTTGAGTGGTTGGGCTGAGCAGAGCGCGGCGGGGTGGGGAGATGAGTTGTCATGGTAGTTTTTAACGAGGCGTGGGTGCTAGGCCCGGGTACAGGCCCTCTCACTGCTCTACTGCCTGCAGGACTGGAGCTGAGGCAGCAGAGCTCTGGGCCCTGTCACACACAGAGAACACACTGGGAAAGAGGCAGACACAACCTGAGAGACACACAGACACAACCTGAGAGACACACAGACACAACCTGAGAGACACACAGACACAACCTGAGAGACACACAGACACAACCTGAGAGACACACAGACACAACCTGAGAGACACACAGACACAACCTGAGAGACACACAGACACAACCTGAGAGACACACAGACACAACCTGAGAGACACACAGACACAACCTGAGAGAGATAGACACAACCTGAGAGACACACAGACACAACCTGAGAGACACACAGACACAACCTGAGAGACACAGACACAACCTGAGAGACACACAGACACAACCTGAGAGACACACAGACACAACCTGAGAGACACACAGACACAACCTGAGAGACACAGACACAACCTGAGAGACACACAGACACAACCTGAGAGAGATAGACACAACCTGAGAGACACACAGACACAACCTGAGAGACACACAGACACAACCTGAGAGACACACAGACACAACCTGAGAGACACACAGACACAACCTGAGAGACACACAGACACAACCTGAGAGACACACAGACACAACCTGAGAGACACACAGACACAACCTGAGAGACACACAGACACAACCTGAGAGACACACAGACACAACCTGAGAGACACACAGACACAACCTGAGAGACACACAGACACAACCTGAGAGACACAGACACAACCTGAGAGAGATAGACACAACCTGAGAGACACAGACACAACCTGAGAGAGATAGACATGGCGGAGGTACAATGCACTGGGCTCTCATACAGAGAAGGCTGAACAGAGAGAAAGACCTAATCAAGAACTGAGCAAAACAGGGCCCTAAAAGCTGAGGGAGACTAGTGACAAACCACATTACAGCAAGAAAACTAGATTTTTTTTGGATGGGTCTGTTGTCAACCAATATAACCAATCTCTTTCTGTATGATTTTAAACCACTAGACATCCATAGTAACAGCACTTCTGTGTTCTGTGTGGAATGGCAGGCAGCACTTGAGGGTACTCAAAGCTATACCAGCATAGAGTTGTTCTCAAAACTCATGGGACTGCCTTGACAAGTAGCTCTGACAAGCTGTAGACCCAAACCAGCACAGCAAAGCCTGGAATTCATGCATGCAAATGACATGGAGGGACTTGGAGGAAAGATAAGCTGTTCTGCCATTGGTAATGAGTCTCTCTCCCTCTCCCTTCTCCTCTCTCTCTTTCTGGCTCTCCACGGCTCTCTTTCTCGGTCTCTACAGAGTGGTTCCACCATCTGTTTGTAGTCCGTGATTAATTAAAAACCTATTTCAAACTGATAATCATTGGGCTTTCATAATAAGGTTCAGACTCAGCATTGACCTTTTCTCTTATTCCCACATTCAATAATAGAAGAGAATCATTGTTTCAACTGTTGTTGTTTAGTCTTGCTGTTGGATCCTGTGTGACTTGGTTCATTAGGGTGGTTGTAATGGCACTGTGCACTGCAAGAGCAGAGGAGTGTAGTTTGGTACAGATCTGCACAATAATGCAATTAGATAATGTATTACCATAAGCCAAGGCCATTTGCTATTCATAACAACAGCCAAATCATAGCAAATCATAGCTTGGAGGTGAAGTGATCATTTCTGCAGTGGAAAGCCCAATCCCATCGCATTGCTGAGGTGTGTAGGTGCAGTTTCACTGCAGTGTGTGTGTGTGTGTGTGTGTGTGTGTACACTCTTCTTACGGCCAGTAGCCAGCTCCTCTCCGTCTCGGCAGTAGTCTGTGTGTTCTCCAGGGTGGTCCGGTGTTTTTTCGACAGCTCCTCCAGCGCACGGGTCTGTGACTCTTTGAAGTGGGCGGCGTCGTCCTCGTATTTGGCACGCATGTTTACCATCTCCTTCTCATACATCTGCTTCTCCTCCCGTAGAGTCTGACGGAACAACACAGAGACAAGACCATGACAGTATGCCCTGTGTTAATCAAATCAATGCTAAAGTCATTACTGTCTTATTTCTACTTCCTTGGTCATTTGAGTGAGCTTGAGTCAGTCACATACAGGTAACACGTGAACGGCTGTCTGGTGTCTTGTAATGGAGGAAAGTGACAGCCTGAAGATGCTTCAAATCCTCTCTGACACATTATTTACATTCAGAGATGAGGCTCAAGCAGCAAGCCAAAACGAACGGAGAGAGGGGCCTCTATTACCAGACAAGAGAGAGAGCGGCGTTTCTCAGAATGCCAGCGGCCCATTGGATTACTGCTCAATTCACTCACACCTCCATTCACAGCAGGTTGCCATAGTAACACCTAACTCAAGGCTATGGTAATGGCAAACAGAACAGAAGACTTCCTGGGAACTGGAGAGATGAGGTCAGGTTTTCAGGCTACAGCATTGCGGTAAAAGTGGCTAGGCCTACCGAGTGGCGCAGCGGTCTAAGGCACTGCATCTCAGTGCAAGAGGCTTCATTACAGTCCCTGGTTCGAACCCAGGCTGTATCACATCCGGCCGTGGTTGGGAGTCCCATAGGGCGGCGCACAATTGGCCCAGTGTCGTCCGGGTTTGGCCGGGGTAGGCCGTCATTGTAAATAAGAATTTGTTCTTAACTGACTTGCCTAGTTAAATAAAGGTTAAATAAATTAAAAATGTGTCATTGAGACACAGGGGACATAGCATTGAGGGGTGTGGGTCACTGTCAACAGAACACGCTCCCTGTCTTGAGAGCGTATTGATAACAGGAGGTTGGTGCAGGGGCGAAAATCTGATATCCACTTTGGAGGGGACAATTACATGAAATTTTCTCAAGAGCAATTCCTGAGGGGGACACCAAAAGTAGTGCTGTAACACATAGCCTACATTGTAATATGGTAAATGTATATTGAGGAACCAAAGAAATAAGGTGTTTGCCGTACTCCTAACTACCGGTACCCAAAACTACACAACTAATCACAACAGCAATACCATTGCCTTTAACAAATCGTAGTTCAGTCACCAGTTTAAGTTGAGAGTGGGGGTATCCATGGCATTTTCCAATTATGTTCCTATTTTACAAGTCAAAAAAATTGAGAACCTTTCATAATGTTGCCAAACAAAGACTCCCTGTCTCTGCCAGTCTGTCCCTGCATATCTGTCCCCAACTCTACTGTCTGTGTGCCATCTGTTGCCTGCTCTGCCTAATTACATCATTGTTTAACATTTCCATTAGAATTTCATTTCTTTCTTATGAACATTTTATCAACTAGTCTTTGAGATATTAGGCTACCAGGGTTCTTACTATGCGTTTTGGTGTATTGAAAAATACTCTGATGTCCGTCTTTTATTTTTCTGCCATTTTTCTACCTGGCTGGCTACACACACAGTGTGTAGGTTATTTACAGTAGGAGATGGGCTTCTATCATCTTCAATCATTCTATATGGGCTTCGATCTAAAAGGTAGCTAGCAAATGTGAAACGGATTAAAATGACAAGAGTTGACAGCTGTATGAGTTCACCATTTACACAACATATGCTGCAACCTTTTGTAATTTTAATAGTTTGTTTCATATTGGCTGGCTTCCAACAATAGCTGAATTTACAAAGCTAGCGAGCACCAATTCAGTTTCAGTGGTGTTTGCTATAATCTTTGCTACCCGGGTTAAATAAAGGTGAAATAAAATAAATAAATAAAAGTTCCCTTGCGACAATTTAGCTTTTGCAACGAGACTATTAAATATATTTAAGACAATGGTAGATGAGAGTGTAGTTCTGTTCAGTTTGGACTTCAGTTTATCGCTAACCTTATCACAGGGACTTTGAAGCACTAACATCATCTGCATGCTGATTCCATCTTTGACGACGCCACATAAATGGAATAGGTACTAGCTAGCTTAATAGTTAATATTTGCGCGCTAGCTCTGCATATTCAGCTAGTGTGTGTGCGCGATTGACTGGATGAACCTCACGGCAGTTACGTAGCAAGCTAAGGAACTGGCAGTGGATCAAACCATTGTGAGGCAAAGGGCGGGGGGGGTCGCAATCTTTTGAAACTTAAAAACGCGCTATTAAGTGTCTATAATCAGCACAATTGCTTTCATTGCGTATTATTAATATTATTTAAATTACATAGTTATGTTTCAGTGATATATTGGGGGGGACAAATCATATTTTTCCCAGGATGGGGGGGGTCGTGTCCCCCCCGGGATTTCCGCCCCTGGGTTGGTGGCACCTTAATTGGGGAGGACGGGCTCGTGGTAATGGCTGGAGCGGAGTAAGTGGAATGATATCAAATACATGAAACACATGGTTTGATGCCACTCCATTCGCTCCGTTCCAGCCCTTATTATGAGCCGTCCTCCCCTCAGCAGCCTCCACTGATATCGTCATGCAGAACGGTATATTGCGAAAGCTTCAACTGTACATTTTACCATAATGTAAACGCTGAATGAAAAATAGATGATACTTGACATTCATTTACGGGGGAAGCGCAGTTTGTCTTCAGCGCTACTGTTGGTAAATAAGGAGCATGGCCATCTGCAGGTTTGTGTGTTCAGAAGCCATGCATATTTCAGGGCTCCGTAACTCCTGAGAGCACAGAGGACTTTCCAAGGAGCCATCTAAATACTTAGTCGTAAAATCTGAGTTTTTATGTGTAATCTGACATTAATAATTGAAGTTAAATGCTATTTTACAACCAGAAAGCATGGCTGAAAGAAAAATGCTGACTATAGTGGAAGTAGCAGCCATGGCTAATAGTTGAGATATATGAAGCGAACTGTGACACAAAATGGATGTCTATTTACAGCTAAAGTGTAGTCTGCTAAATCGAAATAATCAGCTAAACGGCAACAAAAAATGGTTTTGTCCAGTAACTTCTCTTTCCAAGATGTTGAGTTTTGTGAATAGCGCTGAGCGATTAATCAAAATGTTGGGCTTTCTTTCGGTTGTTTAACAACTAATTGACCGACGTCGGTTCATTTACTTAAATTCCATTTAGTTAGCGAGCTCAACGCGCCGTTTTCTCTAGGGAGAAATCAAATCATTCACCAGAGAATTTCTCAAGAACTATGTGGGACGAGGGGCTGATTGGAATGTTTTCATTAGGCAAATATTAAACCTAGTTCACCACAGAAACGTGAGATAACGTTAGATGGTTGATTGGCTGGCTGATACTGTCTGAGCAGAGATCAGATGATGACGGAATGAAAAATAAGAAAAGACCAAAAAAACTAAGTAATATACACAACTGTAATATTTTATTAAAGTAAAATAAGTAAAGTAAGTGAATCAATGATGGTTAATAAGTGTTAAGCAGTAATGGGCATTCACTACTACCATCATGGGGCTCATATTGCTTAATTCTGTGTTGTTACAGCATTCAACCAACCCACTGTCAGTGTCAGGAAGAAGGCAGGTGATGGCTGAGGGAAGCTCTAAAATCATTTTAATGTCATTATTTGATAACGCATTTAATGTTTTTTTTTTAAATTGAAACCCAAATTGAAAACCGTGATTATTTTTTAATAGTCAAACCGACCTCGCAAAGCACTAATCGCTCAGCACTAGCAGTGAATTAAACATGGAGGAGTGGATTTAGGCCCTGCAGCAGCTGATGCCCATTAAATCAGTGAGGAGTGTTTAACTGGGGAGATCTGTTGTAAACACGTTCAAACCTAATATTTTCTCCTTAGAGGAGCTGGTGCAGAATAAGAGTCTGTCCTCAGACAACTCCAGTCTCCAGTGGCAGAAATACAGTTCTCTCCACGCCCCTGAAGGCTCACCTTCTCCAGGGAGAGAATCTGTTGCCTCTGCCTGTCTTCCAGTGCCTGGGACTTGTTCTGCAGGGACCCGCGTTCCTCCTCTAGACGTACCACTTTGTCCTTCAGACGAGACTTCTCAGACTCCAGGTCCCGGATGGCTGCCTCGTGGTTCATCTGAGTGGCTTGCAGGCTGCCAATGTGACCTGCAGAGGAGAGGAAGAGAGAGAGAGATAGAGATGAAGAGAGAGAACACAGTGACAAACAGTCCAGCCAGACAGGGCTATTAGAATGACATTACCTGTAACAGCAGTATAACCATAGAGAGTTGACCTGGGTCAATGTACTGTTTAAACATTGACGTTTCGGTGAGCCAGTATTTCATTGCCAGATGAAATATTGACGCAGCAAGGCATCACTAATAATCAAATGAGATCACACAGGCATGGCTGTGAGTATTCAGCAGGGCTCGCTGCAGTATAGACCGTACAAAGTGCAGCACGCCTTAAACTGGGCGTAATTAATTTGAACACGGCTTTCACCTCCTTGGGCTCATGACTACCATTAATGCAGGGATACACCATTTCCCCATTAAACAGTTATGTTACAGCAGTTCAGATAAGCCCAAGTAGCTGTGATGCTAATAGTCTAAGTGTTTCTCCAACAGCTAAGAGGTGAGTGTTTTCAGCAGCAGCCTCTCTGTGTCTGATGCCAAACATGGGGCTACAGATATATACAGTACTACACAATAGGCACCACGGAAAATTCCAGACAAAGGCAAACATGTTCTTTTTCTCTCTGTCCTTGTTGTATACCTTGACCACGGTATGACAGGCATTTGAACCACAACAGATGTTGCAGGGCTAGGTAAGAGCTAGGTGAGGGGGTCTATGTAAGCCCTCTCCCCATCAGGGTACATTCCAGAGCCAGGAGGGGGTGAAGAGGTCTCGGAGCAGAGCTGGGGCTAGGCAGCAGAGCACACTGGACCTCTGTTGCCGGGATACCGGGAAGTGATTTGTCACAGCACAATCTTCTGTCAACAGGTACACTAGCTGAAGTTGGCGCTACCTACCTCCAGAATGAATTAAAAACGTCTATTTGGGTTCTGGTTCATTCTGCCATCCACTGGGAATGCATCACACAAGCGATAAGGAAAGAGTCGCGTGACACAAAATTGAGAATAGCTGGAAGCCTATATACAGTAGGTTTGAGCCTGTGTACCTGTGAAAATATCTGATGCAAACTGGTGCAAAGACTTCGTAAATGTTAACCAACATCATTGTAATATTTCATGACATGAAGTCGTTGATATATACAGTTGAAGTCGGAAGTTTACATACACTTAGGTTGGAGTCATTAAAACTTGTTTTTCAACCACTCCACAAATTTCTTGTTAACAAACTATAGTTTTGGCAAGTCGGTTAGGACATCTACTTTGTGCATGACACAAGTCATTTTTCCAACAACTGTTGACAGACAGATTATTTCACTTATAATTTACTGTATCACAATTCCAGTGGGTCAAAAGTTTACTGTGCCTTTAAACAGCTTGGAAAATTCCAGAAAATTATGTCATGGCTTTAGAAGCTTCTGATAGGCTAATTGAT
Organism: Salmo salar; assembly: GCF_965601325.2. NCBI lineage: Eukaryota > Metazoa > Chordata > Actinopteri > Salmoniformes > Salmonidae > Salmo > Salmo salar. The sequence continues at coordinate 42,580,521 of NC_138305.1, read as the reverse complement.
ATCATTTGAGTCAATTGGAGGTGTACCTGTGGATGTATTTCAAGGCCTACCTTCAAACTCAGTGCCTCTTTGCTTGACATCACGGGAAAAATCAAAAGAAATCAGCCAAGACCTCAGAAAAAAAATGGTAGACCTCCACAATTCTGGTTCATCCTTTGGAGCAATTTCCAAACGCCTGAAGGTACCACGTTCATCTGTACAAACAATAGTACACAAGTATAAACACCATGGGACCACGCAGCCGTCATACCGCTCAGGAAGGAGACGCGTCTTTCTCCTAGAGATGAATGTACTTTGGTGCGAAAAGTGCAAATCAAATTCAGAACAAGAGCAAAGGACCTTGTGAAGATGCTGGAGGAAACAGGTACAAAAGTAGCTATATCCACAGTAAAACGAGTCCTATATTGACATAACCTGAAAGGCCGCTCAGCAAGGAAGAAGCCACTGCTCCAAAACCACCATAAAAAATCCAGACTACAGTTTGCAACTGAACATGGGGTTCAAAGATCGTACTTTTTGGAGAAATGTCCTCTGGTCTGATGAAACAAAAATATAACTTTTTGCCCATAATGACCATCGTTTTGTTTGGAGGAAAAAGCGGGACGCTTGCAAGCCGAAGAACACCATCCCAACCGTGAAGCACGGGGGAGGCAGCATCATGTTGTGGGGGTGCTTTGCTGCAGGAGGGACTGGTGCACTTCACAAAATGGATGGCATCATGAGGTAGGAAAACTATGTGGATATATTGGAGAAACATCTCAAGACATCAGTCAGGAAGTTAAAGCTTGGTTGCAAATAGGTCTTCCAAATGGACAATGACCCCAAGCATACTTCCAAAGTTGTGTCAAAATGGCTTAAGGACAACAAAGTCAAGGTATTGGAGTGGCCATCACAAAGCCCTGACCTCAATCCTATAGAAAATTTGTGGGCAGAACTGAAAAAGCGTGTGCGAGCAAGGAGGCCTACAAACCTGACTCAGTTACACCAGCTCTGTCAGGAGGAATGAACCAAAATTCACCCTATTGTGGGAAGCTTGTGGAAGGCTCCCCGAAACGTTTGACCCAAGTTAAAGGCAATGCTACCAAATACTAATTGAGTGTATGTAAACTTCTGACCCACTGGGAATGTGATGAAAGAAATAAAAGCTGAAATAAATCATTCTCTCTACTATTATTCTGACATTTCACATTCTTAAAATAAAGTGGTGATCCTAACTGACCTAAGACAGGAAATTATTACAAGGAATAAATGTCAGGAACTGTGAAAAACTGAGTTTAAATGTATTTGGCTAAGGTGTATGTAAACTTCCGACTTCAACTGTCCATAGACTTAAACGTTGGGGGAAATCAAGTTTGGACTAAGAGTGGTGTGGGTCATTACTCAAATTGTGGTTATTAGTGTTGTTCAGGTAGTGTGGGTTGTAACAGAGAAAGGAAGGAAGAAGAGGGGAAGAGAAGGATAGCGTAGAGTGTAGGATAAGAAGGCTGGGGAGGAGGGAGGCATGCTAGCTCACTGGCTTTGAGGAGGATCTCTGTGGCCTGCTGCTGCACACGATCTCTGGTGGCCTCCAGCTCACACTCCGCCTCCTTCTGTCGAATCTCCACGATCTCGGCATCCTGCGTCACCTCGTCCAGCTGTTTGCTCAACTCCTGGAGCATAGACAGAGACACACAGAGCACAGGTTAGCCTACCCTCCTGAGGCACAGACAGACACACATAGCACAGGGTCAACTTCCTGACCCATGTTCATTCTCTCTGCCAGAACAATGAAACAGTATATATACACGACTCACTCACTCATATGCTCTAATAATCACTTAAATTTCTCTCTCTCTCTATCACTCTTTTCTTTCCTGCATTTGCACTCTCTCTGTAGAGATGTAGAGCTTGAGAAACTAGCCACTTTTCATTCTTAATTGGACAGCTTTTACAGTATGGTGCATGTTCTCTACTGCTCTCAAGGACTGGCCATGAAATAGTCACTTAGATTTACATTTCCCATGGGAATATAGTCCATATGGAAGTGGAGTTCTAATGCATTGGTAAATATATTGACTTGTCTGGTGGGGCAGTACGAAGCAGGGAGGCATGTAGCCTAGAGGTTAAGAGCATCAGGCCAGTAACCGAAAGGTCGCTGGTTCGAATCCTTAAGCCGACTAGATGAAAAACAATCCGTTGATGTGCCCTTAAAGGAATATTTTGGCATTGAGGCCCTTTATGTAATTCCCCATGTTATATGTCTCTGTGTTCAGTATGAAAGAAGCTAAGAGGTAGTAGACTAATGTAGCATGCTAGCAGATACCCATAGACTTCCATCCATTGCGCTAACGCTAGTTAGCATTGGCTCGCAAAACTACTTCTAACTTCCTTCATACTGGACACAGACACATAAAAATGGTATCCACGAGTTCATCTGACTTTGGGAAAGTAGATAAAGGGCCTCATTGCCAAAATCCCATAGTATCCCTTTAAACAAGGCACTTAACCCTAATTGCTCCTGTAAGTCGCTCTGGATAAGAGCATCTGCTAAATAACTAAGATTTCAATTTAAAATGTAAACCTTTTTCTGAAGGATCGGTGTGGGGAGTACTTGTTTTTTAAATGCATTGATTTCAGGACTATATGTCCTCAAGCTAAAATATGATATTCAACTTAAGAATGCCTCGGTGGAAATCAAAGAAATCTTGCCAAATATCAATTTGAAGATAAGATGGAGTTGTAAAGTATCTTAGGCCTTACGTGCCATATTCCCTCATAAGGTCCGGTTTATATCTATCCTTATAGATACCGGGGCCCCTCAGGGGTGCGTGCTTAGTCCCCTCCTGTACTCCTTGTTCACCCACGACTGCGTGGCCAAGCATGACTCCAACACCATCATTAAGTTTGCTGACGACACAACAGTGGTATTCCTGATCAACGACAACGATGAGACAACCTATAGGGAGGAGGTCAGAGACCTGGCAGTGTGGTGCCAGGACAACAACCTCTCCCTCAATGTGAGCAAGACAAAGGAGCTGATCATAGACTGATCATGACCGGTTGCATCACCGCCTGGTATGGTAACTGCTCGGCATCCGACCGTAAGGCACTTACAGAGGGTAGTGCGTACGGCCCAATCACTGGGGCCAAGCTTCCTGCCATCCAGGACCTATATACTAGGTGGTGTCAGAGGAAGACCCAAAAAATTATCAAAGACTCCAGTCATGCAAGTCATAGACTGTTCTCTCTGCTACCGCACGGCAAGCGGTACCGGAGCGCCAAGTCTAGGTCCACAAGGCTCCTTAACCTGTTGAGTCTAGGGGGCAGCATTTGCACGTCTGGATAAAAAAAATGTACCCGATTTAATCTGGTTACTAATCCTACCCAGTAACTAAAATATGCATATACTTATTATATATGGATAGAAAACACTCTAAAGTTTCTAAAACTGTTTGAATGGTGTCTGTGAGTATAACAGAACTCATTTGGCAGGCAAAACCCTGAGACATTTTCTGTCAGGAAGTGGATACCTGATGTGTTGTATTGACTTTAAACCTATCCCATTGAAAAACACAGGGGCTTAGGAATATTTTGGCACTTCCTATTGCTTCCACTAGATGTCACCAGCCTTTACAAAGTGTTTTGAGTCTTCTGGAGGGAGATCTGACCGAACAAGAGCCATGGAACGATGATGTCCCATTAGACACCTGGCGCGCGAGTTCATGTTGGGTACCCTCGTTCCAATACGTTATAAAAGAGTATGCATTCGTCCACCTTTAATATTATTCATGTTCTGGTTAAAAAAGGCCCTAATGATTTATGCTATACAACGTTTGACATGTTTGAACGAACGGAAATATATTTTTTCCCCTCGTTCATGACGAGAAGTCCGGCTGGCTTACATCATGTGCTAACGAGACGGAGATTTTTGGACATAAATGATGAGCTTTTTTGAACAAAACTACATTCGTTATGGACCTGTGATACCTGGAAGTGACATCTGATGAAGAGAATCAAAGGTAATGGATTATTTACATAGTATTTTCGATTTTAGATCTCCCCAACATGACGTCTAGTCTGTATCGCAACGCGTATTTTTCTGGGCGCAGTGCTCAGATTATTGCAAAGTGTGATTTCCCAGTAAGGTTATTTTTAAATCTGGCAAGTTGATTGCGTTCAAGAGATGTAAATCTATAATTCTTTAAATGACAATATAATATTTTACCAATGTTTTCTAATTTTAATTATTTAATTTGTCACGCTGACTTGACTGCCGGTTATTGGAGGGAAACGATTTCCTCAACATCAATGCCATAGTAAAACGCTGTTTTTGGATATAAATATGAACTTGATAGAACTAAAAATGCATGCATTGTCTAACATAATGTCCTAGGAGTGTCATCTGATGGAGATTGTAAAAGGTTAGTGCATCATTTTAGCTGGTTTTATGGTTTTGGTGACCCTGTCTTTGACTTGACAAAACATTACACACAACTCTTGTAAATGTACTGTCCTAACATACTCTAAATTTATGCTTTCGCCGTAAAACCTTTTTGAAATCGTAAAACGTGGTTAGATTAAGGAGATGTTTATCTTTCAAATGGTGTAAAATAGTTGTATTTTTTAAAAATTTGAATTTTGACATTTATTTGGATTCAAATTTGCCGCTCTTGAAATGCACCTGCTGTTGATGGAGTGCACCACGGGTGGCACGCTAGCGTCCCACCTAGCCCCAAGAGGTTAACAGCTTCTACCCCTAAGCAATAAGACCGCTGAACAATTAATCAAATAACCACCAGGACTATTTATATTGAGCCCCCCCTACACTGCTGCTACTTGCTGTTTATTATCTATGCATAGTCACTTTAACCCTACCTACATGTACAAATTACCTCGACTAACCTGTACCCATGGACATTGACTCGGTACCAGTGCCCCCTGTATATAGCCTTGTTATTATTATTATGTAATTTTATTGTGTTACTTTTTAATAATTTTTTTTACTTTAGTTTATTTAGTAAATATTTTCTTAACTCCATTTCTTGAACTGCATTGTTGGTTAAGGGCTTGTAAGCAAGCATTTCACGCTAAGGTCTACACCTGTTGTATTCGGCGCATGTGACAAATAACATTTGATTTGATTTTAAATTACATCTGCATGTTTTGTAGAGAGACAAACAATGCTAGCTAAAGTAAAATAAACATCTTGTTAGGAGTAAGAGAGGGGATGCATTCTGATTGGTCCGTGTGGTATGATTTCCCTGATGAGCAGTTTCTGGTGTGTGTGTGTGATGAGCTGTTCAGGTGGAGAGGATATGCTTTAATCACCCTCACAGTTTGTTTTGTTTCCCTTAATGAAAAATCTAATTGTGGCGACATGGCTGATATCATCGTGTCACACCTGAGCACCCATCCCATACTAAACTGACTGGAAGAGCTCTTGGGAGCTATCCATTAAAATACATTCAGAGAAAGTAGCTAACATAGATCCACCAATACATGTTACAGAGACTAGGCCTTTGGCTGACTGAAAGGGAATATCTGTAACAACCAGAGTCAAAGCAAAGTTATTTTTGCAATCTCCACCGTGCCATGCATTTGAACGTGACGAGACTGACAGCTTCTCTGAGCCAGGCAAATTCATTCATTAGAATAATGATAATGGATATATCCAAAGGAATTGCAATAGAAACTAAGATAAAACAAACTGAAGTGCACATAGTTTGCTGCTATTTCAGCTGCTTGATGTGATTGTGTGTTAGCTTCAGTTGGCTAGCTAGCTAGCTAGCAAAGGAGAAGTAATGTTAGCCTAGTAACGTTAGCCTAGCAATATTTTATTGGACAATCAGCTGGTTGTTGCCTATTTATAAATTATTTATCTTGTCATCATTGTCTCTCATCCTCATTAAACCTCTGCTAGTTAGCTACATACCAATGATTTGTTTAGCATAGCAACATGGAATGAATAGAATGAACGACAGGATCAAAACATGAGAATAGAATTAACGACTAGCCTTTGGTTAGCAACTTCAGAACTAAGAACTGTTTTTTTGCCCGGACTATATCGTCTGGTGGAAGGTTGAAATAAAACAAATGTTCTCATTAAAACAACGTTTTTAATGAAAACGTTAATATTTTAAAAATATTGCCAATTTTATAAAAGCAATACGGCCCTCGAACCCAGGATTATCGTGTGATAACCCCCTCCTAAAAACAGGCCTTATTCGGGAGTTATCACACAATAATCCCCAGGTTCTCAAGCCTTATTGCTTAATTATATGATTCCAACAGTTCACCTAACTGTTTTAATCTATATCGCACATCAAATCGCAACCGCAATATTTGATAAAAACATTTCCCATATCGTGTAACCCTAGGTAGGAGCATTCTAGGTAGGAGCATTTTTGCTAAAATCACCATGATTAGACATTAGGAGAGTGAATGATGAAGAGGTCTAATTATGGCAATTTAAATGGACCCTTAAATTTAGATCAAACTGTGGATTGCACTTTTTTAATCCTGTGCACTTCAAAGTTTGATTTTAACTTCTAATCATTTCATTAAATGACTATTAAACCACAATGGGATTTTCAGGATTAAGATATTAACTGCTTTCTGGGTTTAAGGATTACATGGTTTAAAGATTACAGTGATAATTTAACATCAATGCTACATATCCTCTACTATGAAGTTCACTCATGTATCTCTTTAAGACTCTAATAGCTTTGGGGGCTTTCATTAGGATGTTTAAGCCACAGTTGGGCATCTCCACAGGCTCTCTTACCTTGATATTGTTCTCGGCTGCAGTGAGCGAGGCCTGCAGTTTGTGGGACTTCTCCCTATGTTCCCGGGCCTCCTCCTGCACCCTCTGCAGCTCGGAGCGCAGCTTCCCCAGGGTCTTCTGCAGCGCTGCCTCCTGCATGTGGAACTCCCTCCGCAGCTCCGCCTCGGTCTTCTTCCAGGCCTGCAGGTTATCTGCGGTGAGCTGCTGCGTGCGCTTCATGGCCTCCAGCTCGCGCTCGTAGAAGGCTTGGGCCTTGTTGAGCTTGGCCTCGTACTCCTCCACCAGCCTCTTCTTGTCCCCCTTAATCTCCTCCACACGCTCTGACAGGGACTCCACCTCCGCCTTGTGCAGCTGGCCCAGTTTCTCCTGGTCCTTGCTGTAGTTCTGGTTCTGGCTTTGGTGGCTGCGGAGCAGCTCCGACACCTCCTGCCGATGGTTGGCCTTTAGCTCCTCCAGGGCCAGCTTTTTCTCCTGCTCAAACTGGGCCTGCGCCGTGCCGAAAGAGCGCAGCTTCTCCTCGAACGAGTGCCGCATCTCCTCCACCTCGCGGGACATGGTGACAACACGCTGTGTGTGCTGGGCCTCGGTGCAGAGCTGCATGTCCTCCACACGCTGCCGGTAGGTCTCGAACTCGGCGAGGGCCTGGCGCTTCATGCGCTCGTGCAGCTCCATGGACTCCTCGAGCGACTGGATGCGCTGCTTCAGGTCCATCTCATCGCTGATCTTACTCTTGTACTGCATGATCTTCTCCCGTGTCTCCGACAGGATCTGCTGCACCTCCTCCTCGTGAGCCTCCTTCAGCGTCTGGATGGCCGCCTCGTGCTCGTCGTTCTTGGTGTTCAGAGCGTAGATCACCTTGGGGAGGCAGAGAGAGCATCAGTATGGTGGTTGAAAAAGGACAGCATAGAACAAACACATCCAATGGCTTGTTTGAGTGGGTGCTGGAGATCAAAGTAAATGTTCATCAGTAAGAAAGTTAAAACTGTGTGGGGATGTGTTAGAATTGTCCTCAAACTAAAAGGGATACCTTGAAGGTTTATCATTACTTTGACTTCCTGCAACAGTCAAAAAAATACTTATGAGACAGATGATTGACAGTTAAGTGAGTGGTTGACCTTTAAATCCCAAAACTGACTTCCAACTGAAAGCCTGGATAATCTGGCTACAAAGTGATTTTCTGGTCACACAGAATTTAGGGGGGAAATACGTTTTACATTTACAGTTCAAAAGCCATGAGAAATTCCCCCTAATCTTAATCCTCCCTCCCCTCTACTGATCCAGGGTGCTGGCTCGAGGCTGCTGCCCTACGGAATAAGGCTATTTGTTTTGTCACCAGATAAACCTAGTCAATAATTCATCACTTTAATACTTTTGAAAACGCCTGTCATAAGAAGATAGAGTAGAAATGGAAAATAAAATGCCCTTTTCAATGAATTGTATCCATATTTTATATGCCAGGGTGAATAACAGGGGGAGGACTGTGCATGTCTTAACCGTGTTGCCAACTTGCCTGTGTTTTTAATATGTTAAAATGTTCAGAAAATGTTCCTTTTTAAACCGACTCCTATTGGCATCACTCGTATGACTGTCCGTTACAGCTCTCCATCAAATAAGAGCAGATACAATACATTGTTCCCAGCCAGGTAGGACAACATGTTATTCAAAGGTTTATTCAAGAAAATACTAAACCAACAGGCATTTGTTGTTTGCTATTGTGACCTCTACTGCTGTGCCATCTCTCAATCGCATGGCAAGCTCTCAAATGAGATAAAAAGGCCTATGCAGCGGGATCCCAGCTCAATTCCCATTATAAACATAATATTAATCTTTTAATACCCTCAATGAAAGGCATTCTATGGGAATGAAAGGGCCCCAGCTTGTGAAGTTTCTCACGAGCGATGAGGGCTGAGTCAGAATTCATTTCCATAATTGTTTTGACAAATGACTAGGGGAAAGAGCTAAAAGTTCTGGGCCTATCTGGTGTTAGCGCGGCAATCTAGCCAGCCACATATGAAGAGAGAGAGATAGAGAGGGAGTGATAAAGAGTGAGATAAAGAGAGGGAGAGATGATAGAGAGAGTGCGGTCTGCAGTCCCATAGGCTCAGCGGGTGAAAGCAGTGGACTGAGAAGCAAAGAAGCGTGCAGTGATGTCATCATCCCATAATGATTCTCTCCTCCATTTGACCTGAGAGGAACCGTGTTGGCCTGCCTGTCTTCCTCTCTCTCTCTTTCTCGCTCCCTCTCTAAAATATCGACGTCATAGTTATGTATTGATTGCAAACTCCTAACAGCAAATTATTGCTGCTGCCTGGATAAGTGAGAGGAAAAAGTTCTAGTAGAGCAGTGCGGAAGGGTAACATATTGTTCAGTACAATGGGGCACTCGGTAAACGGGGCCAAATTAGCTTTGAGCGGTGGTAACTGCCTCGGTGAGGCCGCAATCACATTCTGCTCTGTGCTGGAAATGGGTCTTAACGGACAGCCCTGCAGAATGACTGACTGCCATCTCAATGCCGGGCGGTCATCAATGTTCAGCTGCTTTGCCATTGACTGTCTGCATCAGTATTCAGTTGAAGCCAACATAAAGGCAATCTTGCTTATGTGACTTTTTTCCCCCAGTCATGTTTCCAGTTTTGTAAACCTAATTCCTGACTCGTATTCCGTATTAGTTGGACTAAGTAACGTACGAATATACTGTAGCGCATCAACCACCTTCGAGGCCCCTTAAAGAAGTGAGATGCTGATTCGCTAAGCTACTGAATTAAGTGTGGAAAAGGATTGAATGAAGTCGAAAGATAGCCTAGTGCTAATTACAGTAATTACATGCACATTTTCCACTAAACTGCAAGGTGCACCTTAATCCAGGAGGTAATTAAGGCAGATGAGGGGGTAGGTCTGGGCCGGCTCTGTAAACGCTACTTGGTTTCATACAGAGGGAACACTACGATGAGCTTCTCCAGCAGTGTGAACCAAAACTTCCCCCACTGCAGCATTTACATGGCCTGATTGTGAATATGTTTGTTTTAAAAGCCTGACTTAGCAGTAGTCCACATATTAATGTATTATTTTTCCCGCTCTCATTTTTAAGCCTCTCTCAGACAGAAGATTATGGTTTGCGTACATAGGCAGTAGTTGTGTAAATAGTCTTTACACAAGTCATTGCGTCATCTTATCTAAGGCAGGTTTGATTGATTGCAGCGTCATTGCTCTGAGCGTCATTGCTCCCGAATGCACTGGTGTTTCTTCATAGAGAAACTACACACACTCACTGATGATGTTGTGTTGGTGTTCCTCTCTCTGTTCTGTTGCGTAACTGTATTGGTGTGTTCTTAGTTATTGGGATAGATGTTTTTTCCACAGCTTCATTACACTGATGAATATTTCACACGGCTCTCTATAATCTGCAATATTCATTTACAACTCTTGGTCTAATCATGATGCACTGTACTGTAGGCTGAGATTAGAAAACGTTGACTTCCCTATCGGTCTTCCATTGAGATTCAGCCTTATTACATAACACATTTTAATTACAACCGAGACACATGGCGAAGGTCACAGAAAGTGATGTGCTCCACTTGCCTTCAGACAGGAAGTGCCTGTGTTAATGGATGGTGGAGTGGTTACCTTTCGTGTGTGGGTGCAAAACAAATGAGTCATGCCCCAATTTGTCTGATTCATCTAACTACCCTGAAAGCCTTACTGAATGAGATCTAATTCTAAAGCACTGCAATCTCCTCCTTCACAAATGTAATGGTTGATTAAGATAATTAAATCATATGCCTCTCATTTTAATATTGTAAATATGCTTCCTTCCAACAGCATCGTCTATGGTCCCTGATCTTCCTCAGATAATGAAGCAGATGAAACCAGAGGACTTAGATACTAATGCAGAGGACTCATGCCAACTTTTGGGATACTGCCTGATCAATCTCTAACACTGTCTACTAGGCTGCAGCACTGGGTGGTGAGAAAAGCCTTGATTACAGTGGTTCCCATTTCCTTAGCCGGCCTTGACAGGTTTAGTCTGTTTACCAGGGGGATTTAGTGCCTGCTGCTGGAAGGCATGGTTGCCATTCCCCTGATGTCATCCAACTTGGGCAGCACCCTCTCTAGGATGTGGAGACTGTGAGCAGGGCAGAACACAGAAAGCAGAACACATCTGTAAGTATCTGCTGGAAAGGAACAGTGTAAACATCTGTCTGAGAATGTGTCCAGGGCAGGACCTACTACGTCTTACCAGCCACTCAAATACATTTCTTACTTTGAGGTCATTTTATAACATTTCAATTCAGATAACTTTGAGTAGAGAGACAGACATTATTGGTCAAAATATCAGTATGTATGACTTGCTTTGTTCTGTAGCTATTTGCCATAGAACATGATGAGAACATAGACTGTGGCATTGCTGGAGAAGCTGCCTGAATAAATGTGCATGTGATCATGTCTCCACACATGACTGGATGACACCTCGAACAATGCAAGAGGACAAAATGGTTTAAAGATCTGGAAATGACAGAAAAGCTCTTTATAGATCACATCAAAATAACAACAGTATTTTGGAGCCTATTTTTTTGAGTGAGGCGACAGACAAGGCATCTCCTAGTGGGGTTCGGAGCATCCTTTTCAGAGCGCATTGCAGGCAGCATGCTGTGGAGCATTTGTTATGTGATCCATCGCCCTAGGGGGAAACAGGCTGATCAGCCGGGGAAGAAGAAGCACTTCTGTTGGCCCCCTTTCTCCCCCTCATCCCAGGGACAAGCTGGAGAAATGAGGCAAGGCAGAGGGAGTGGAATACTAGAGGACTTTGATTGGCCTTGTACATAGCGCTCCATCAGCACAGTGACTAAACTTTCTAAAGCATCGCCTTGGAAACCAGGCCCTGGACGGTTGTGGAGTTGAGAGAGGTATTACGGATATACATTGCAGACGCTGCCAAGTCTGACATACTCAATCCCAATTCCAATAGTCATGCCATCATCTCAACAGTGTTTTATGTTTACTTCAAAAGAGCTGTCCAGGTTACATGATGCTCCTTGCTCGAGGCAATATGGAATCAGATTGTCTGCCAAGGAGGTAAGTGTTCTTCCACTCCTCAGTTACTTGGGTTCAGTGGGCCTCTCTGTTGGGGGGCTGAAACAGGGAGGGATGTGGGTCAGACAACGAGATTCCACGGTGTCAGTGACCCTGATATGACAGTCTGTCTGGACACACTGACAGCTCAGTGGTGAGGGTGGGGGGTGGGGGGGGGTCTCCTTGGGCCAGTGAATGGAGACTAGCTGCCCACTTGGTCGGTTGGTCTGTTTGTCTCTTGGCTGTCTCTCCTCACCATCTCCAGTGCCCAACAGGACTGGGTAGTGGTGGGCAGCATAATCTCTCATGGACAGACTACGTAAACATAAAATGGTTTCGTAGAGCTGTCATGACACAACGGGATGAGTGAGATAAAGCAGCATTACTTCCGGTGCTTGGGTTTTCCCTCACTGATTATTTGGGCAAATCACTATTTTGCAGGTGTTAGCATCTTTCGAATTTCGGAACGGGAGGGGACATTTAGCCATACACTTGCCTGTAAAGAGAGAGGGTGGTGCTCTTTGTTTCCGGTTCCGATCTTCGTTCTCTCTCTTCTCTTAGCACTGTATGGACCAGAACTTAATTGAGCATCTGACGCAAAACTTTAGTTCCAGGTTAACCGAGAGTATGGGCAGAGAGAGACATCAGCTCTACTCACACAGGGCAGGTCTGCCCTGCCCATGCATGGGCTCATCAAGAGTGGGCTCATCAAGCTGCCTGGAGAAAAACCCATGTGAGAGTAAGCAGCCTATTATCGTCGCAACCATGGCCCATGGGCCCCTCCCAAATCACCACCTTGATCTCAGACCTGTCAACAGGGCTTGTCACATCGTGAATGCATAACTCCACTGGAGAAGTGTAAGCCAGGAGAAAACTCAGTCTTTGAAAGCTCACAGTGCCGTTGTTGAGTTGGAGTTCTAGTGATCGAAGAGAGGAAGCTGGGTAGGGGCTGTTCCCTACAATAACTGGTTCTTCTGATCTCACACTATGCACATTCTTCAGTGCACTTACAGATAGGGCAGTGAATTTTAGATGACGGTAATTGGCCAGCCAAATGACCACAGTCACCGTAACAACCGTTCGAATTGCAAAGACGCACATTTTCTCCTCTCCTCCTGACCGAATGTGCTGACATAGAAATAGAATGAATAGAACGGGTGTCCCCATTCAAGTCATGACATAATGGGTGCACTGGCGGCCATTGCAAGTGTACCAATAGGAGCAACACAGGAAGTGTACTGCACCCATCAATATGTGCTGTGATTTGTTGAGTCAACTCAACTGGAATTATATTTTTAAAAAATACATTCCATTGCATGAGCCACATCAGTTAAGATCATTTCAATGAACATTCTACATTACCATGCCAATTATTGCGTCACAATTGCAGGCAGTTATTGCACGTGTACCAGTCAAATTGCCAGGGTTGCCAATAAATATATTGTAAAAAAAAAATTGCCAGGGTTAGAGGTTTTAAGCATGTTCATTCATTCTATTTCGATGTGTGCTGCTTTTGCAGGGAGGGGGGCATTGCCTTGGCAACCGAAGACTCATTTGCTCCAACCCCTTGCTTTTTCAGCAAGGTGCAACAAAGTTTCATCATGTTGTTAAGAGTCCACATTACCGCAGAAACGGACTTAACAGCACGAATGCCGTTTCTGTCAGCTGGTTCAGTGAGGTGTTTTTAATTATTTGGGGGGTATTTTGGTCCACAGCACCATTGTCCCCTTTCTAGACTCTCTGGACTTTACATTTCTCCTCTGGGCAACAGACACTTAACAGCAATCTGTAGCTTTCTGACCGTAAAAGGTATAGAAGAGTGATTTTAAGTTCAGGCTAGGCGATTTTGCACAAAGAACAAAGTTACATTCAGTAGGTCAGCAGCCAATAGCACCAGGCTTTTACAAACCTTATTTATTTTTGTACCTATATATTGTAAATAGTTTTTTTATGGTGTGGTTTTTATATAAGCCCATGGGCTACCAACCACACCTACACACCATTTCTTTATTTTATCTGTATTGTTCTTTATCACTTATTTTCCTTGGTGCAAATACATTACACCTAAAATTAAACCGAAATCAGCTGAATCCATCCACTCTCACCTTTACCTGTGGCGAATGGGAAGAAATTGGACAAAGTGATGTGTATTTAAGAGAGTGTGCTGTAATTTCAGCTCAATACCCAGCAACTATCTAATGGTAACTCGACGCAGCCTCTGGGAAGGTAGTCGCAGACAGGCTCCAAGTTTCAGGATGTGGGCCAAGTTAATTAAATATCAGCTCTATCCTTGAGCAGCATGGAAAATCCAAAGAACACTACGATTTGATGAGAAATTAGGAGAAAAGAAGCAGAACTCCCTACTATTCAAACTCTTAGCTATTCATTATGAGCTTCTACAGAAGGTTATTTGGCTGGAAAGACGTGGGGCTGAGGGAATGCTTCCTACTCATTAGAGACCGCTGGTCTCAAACCTACCTGTATCACACAGCTGCACAGTCTTCCCACTTCTCATTTATTCTATTCTGTCCTGATTATATCAAAGCCCTCACATACTACTCACTGCTCCATTCCCATTCATAAACCCACTCACTACATCCGTGTCATAAAAAATCCCTTAAAGAATTCTCAGAGGGATTCCTATTACCTCACTAAACTAGCTAAGCACCACCCGGTTTATCAACTCAAATAAGGAGTCTGTTACAAGCCACATTTGTTTACCACACAGCAATAACCATTTTACAGACATGGTTTATGAATCCACATGTTTCTATGCTTCAGTCAGGGGGGGTCATGAATGTGAACCTGGCAAATTGCACTTTATAAGAAGCTGACCAATGCGTGGCTTGGATGAGCCTATAAAATGAAACCCTTCTCCCCAAACTGTACTGAATGTGGTTCTCAGAAGGTACATCGCCATGGTTACTGTCCCAGTTCCATTGATTTCAATACAATATTGATGCAAGTGATTTGTACACACTATTGATTACAGTAGAACAAGCTAATCAATTCTAGTCTAGAGTGACCGCTTGGTCAATATTGTTTCCGTGTGCAGTTTATCAGGTTTTAGTTTAGCAAAATACAATTCATCTGAAGACAAGTGTGACGTGTGTGTAGGGAGTCACATTTGTGTATTGGTCTTCAAAATATCACAACTTATTTCAGCATATTGATTACGAATTTGGACATCAAAAACCAGTGTTTTAACACTCTGCCATGAATCTAAAAGCGATGACAACAGGAAGCAGCAACAGTATCATTTAGTGCATGTTTTAGGAATATATATTCTGTTTTAACACAAAATATTATTGTAAAAACTACTGAATGAGCCCAATAATGTGCTATGATTTTATTGATTATGATTATATTAGTGACATCGGGAAAATATGTTTGTCCTGGCTAATTTGAGGCTAAAACAGTCTCCCAATCTTCACAGGATTCTCTGACAAAATCATGCTTCGGAGTGCAAAATGGTTTGAGTGGATTCAACAATATCATTATGACACCACGTTGCTTCGCTTGACAGTTTATTCGCTCATCTGTCTGCAATGTTTATAGACGATGTGATGGAAAACATACCGAGCTGGAAAACTGATTAGCTCCTTTCACTTTGCGAACAGGCAACATCATTGTAAAATCTATGACAACCCAGAGATCAACATTCAGCAGTGATGCCACTGTCAAGTCACTGTGCTAAATGTTTAATCTGAGACTATGATCCCTCCCTCAGTGTCGACCATCAGATGCTGACATTGGTGTTGTTGACTCAACACTAGAAAGACCATTTATGTTGTTTAATACAAAACACAACCTGGTCTCCCACCTGTCTGTTGACACAGATAGCTTGAGAGTCCCTGTGGAGAGACACACGCACACACACGCTGGCTCATCCCTCCAATGCGTCCCTTTTTCGTCTATTTCATCTCTCCTCCAACCCACTGCAGTGACGCAGGAATGATGCTTGGACTTACAATTATCACTAAAGACTCTAGATACCAGCAGCACCTAACCACCCCACACAGCAGAATCTATCCCACACAGTCCCATTCTACTCTTCCTACATCAGACGTGGGCACTGGATCTCTATGACGAACAACCTTCAGTCCACGATGCTTGTATGCTGCCTGGGAGGGGTGTCTTTGAATCCATACAGTGCCTTCGGAAAGTATTCAGACCCCTTGACCTTTCCACATTTTGTTACATTACAGCCATATTCTAAAATTGATTAATCCTCAGCAATCTACACACAATACCCCACAATGAAAAAGTGAAAACAGACCCTTTGCTATGAGACTCGAAATTGAGCTGTTTCAATTGATTATCCTTGAGATGTTTCTACGACATGATTGGACATGATTTGGAAAGGCACACACCTGTCTATACAAAAGGTCCCACAGATGACAGTGCATGTGAGAGCAAAAATCAATGCATGAGGTCGAAGGAATTATCCGTAGAGCTCCGAGACAGGATTGTGTCGAGGCACAGATCTGGGGAAGGGTCCCAAAACATTTCTGCAGCATTGAAGGTCCCCAAAAACACAGAGGCCGCCATCATTCTTAAATGGAAGAAGTTTGGAACCACCAAGACTCTTCCTAGAGCTGGGCGCCCGGCCAAACTGAGCAATCAGGGGAGAAGGGCCTTGGTCAGGGAGGTGACCAAGAACCTGATGGTCACTCTGACAGAGCTCCTCTGTAGAGATGGGAGAATCTTCCAGAAGGATAACCATCTCTGCAGCACTCCACCAATCAGGCCTTTATGGTAGAGTGGCCAGACGGAAGCCACTCCTCAGTAAAAGGCACATGACAGCCCACTTGGAGTTTGTCAAAAGGCACCTAAAGACTCATTCAGGCTAAAGACTATGAGAAACAAGATTCTCTGGTCTGATGAAACCAAGATTGAACTCTTTAGCCTGAATGCCAACGTCACGTCTGGAGGAAACCTGGCACCATCCATCCCTATGGTGAAGCATGGTGGTGGCAGCATCATGCTGTGGGGATGTTTATCAGCAGCAGGAACTGGGAGACTAGTCAGGATCAAGGTAAAGATAAATGGAGCAAAGTACAGAGAGATCCTTGATGAAAGAGCGCTCAGGACCTCAGACTGGGTCGAAGGTTCACCTTCCAACAGGACAACAACCCAAACTACACATGGAGAGACCTGAAAATGGCTGTGCAGCAACGCTCCCCATCCAACCTGACAGGGCTTGAGAGGAGCTGCAGAGAAGAATGGAACAAACCCCCCAAATACAGGTGTGCCAAGCTTGTAGCATCATATCCAAGAAGACTTGAGACTGTAATCGCTGCCAAAGGTGCTTTAACAAAGTACTGAGTAAAGGGTCTGAATACTTATGTCGATTTTATATTTCAGTTTTTTATTTGTAAGAAATTCTATTTTTGCTTTGTCATTAATGGCTATTGTGTGTAGATTGATTATTATATTTTTTTCTACTCCATTTTAGAATAAGGCTGTAAAAAGTAAAGGTGTTTGAATACTTTCCAAATGCACTGTATAACAAAAACCTGTACAAAGACAACCTTTCCTTCCTCTGTTTCACTCTTCAAGTAGTTTTTCCT
The DNA here is from genome assembly GCF_965601325.2 of Salmo salar. Taxonomy (NCBI): domain Eukaryota; kingdom Metazoa; phylum Chordata; class Actinopteri; order Salmoniformes; family Salmonidae; genus Salmo; species Salmo salar. The sequence continues at coordinate 42,563,116 of NC_138305.1, read as the reverse complement.
GTGTGGATGAAGTCCAACTAAATTGTTTCAAAATGATCTCTGACTGATATCAACATCTGGTATTGATGTTATACAGTGCTGACTACACAGGTTTCAGGCTTTAGGCCAGAGGATTGAGAAGAGACAGCTCTATTCCTTCATCTTTCCTTCATGGATTGAACGCTATTTGACTTCTCCAATCAATTACTAATTATTATTTTCAATTCTCTGATCAAGCAAAGACAGACATATTACCACATTAATGATGTAGCCTAGATACGGAAAATAGAGATGAAGCAGATAGCATTTTAGAAAGACCTTACTACAGTATGGCTGGCTGGGAGTGTCAAATTAAATCCTCACTATGAGACAGTTTGCAGGTGCCATTTGAAAGCCCAGCTAAAACCTATGGGGGGAGAGTCACTCAGCTTTCTCTCTGATATGAGGGTTGGAGATCTGGAGAGTTGGCCAGCAGCCATTCAGAGGGACAATTTGTATCAGGATCTTCACAAATCACTGCTTTGTCAGTTGGGATTGTTCCAGAATGTCTATCTTTGTTGTAGCAGAGGTGACCTGCACAAACAAATGTGTCCCTGGCCAAAGACTCCCAGAGAACAAGATGATTATGAGTGGAAGTAGGCTAGTCGATAACTCACAGTGAAGGTTAAGGGTCATGGCAGTCAGGTTCAAGACCACACAGTGGGGAACTATCGTAACATGTCACCTCTGAACTGGTGCCCATGTTATCTGTACCCTGCGGCAGGTTGACTATCACCAGAGCTATAATGAGAGGGTCCTCTCCTAATTACACCACTTGTTACAGTTCACTGTGTTTAACAAAGGCCCTAAATGAAACCCAGAGAGACCATAGTAAAGGCAATGGGATTGAGGCACAATGAAAAGCTTGTATCAGTCATGAGTTTTACTTTTGCCTCATATCCCATGCTGAGCAACTTTGTTTGTTTAAAATGTTTTAAAGACTCATAAATCCACAATGTAACATTATGCGTAAAAAAAGTAACTGTATGCCTACAGCATTATAATGGTATTGAGAGCACACCAAAGAGCAGTTTCATAAAGAAAGTTAATATTAAGCCTTGTATGGTGGTGTGCTATAGTTAGCATTGTGTGGGAGGACTATAATTGCACACCACGGCTGAGAATCAGGGAATTGAGGCACATTGTTGCCTTCCTGATTGACACAGCAAATCTAACATAAAGAAAGAGAGTTGCCGTGGCAACAGCTGCCTCCGCAGAGAGAGGTTGTGGCGAGATCCGAGCCGTCGGGTCATTTTCCTCGCTGTAATTTACTTTAGCTGTTGACGCACTAAACATAAAGATGTGATTGAGTTAAGATATTCATACATACATGCAATAATTTGACATTATGCAGAAATCAGTTGATTGGACTAACTGCTGTTATCAAGGCCATTAAGTTCCAGGCTGATTAAAAAAAGACGGAATAGCATGCGTCTGTCTCTAAAACCCCCTTCAAACCAAGACGAAAAACTGCCAACCTTTGTCCGCCTTTTCTTTATATCTGAAAGGTAATGCCTGTAAAAAAGCTATACTTTTATTCCGCTAACTGCGGTAGTTATGAATCAGTAATATGTTTAAAAGTCCTGCCAACCCCTTAGTATAAACGTCCCCTTAGCGTCTTTGACGCCATTAAATCATGAACATTCTATTGTTGTCCGACTCAACTGTCCTGTCATTATGAAAAAGTATAAACACACACACGCATGACATCGCAGCAGCCTTGTCCAAATTGCAACGTTACCTGTCCTATTTTTTGCACCAAAAAAATCTATACGTTTAAAAATGTATTTAGGATATGTGAATCTAACAAGCCAGGCAACTAAAAGCTACTTTCTAGACACTGTTTTGTTTCGATGTTAGCTAGCTATCTATCTAGCTGGCTAGCCAGCTCATATAATTACCAGAACATATCTGACAACTTTTGGAGTTAGACAACTTTTTATTCACCATAACAGGAAAATTAACACATTACAAGGTAATTATTTACAAGCACGAGGAGCTGCTAACTTACTGTTGTGAATGCAAAGAAAAGAATGCAGTGCATTCTGTAGGAGGAATTTAGAACTTGCTGTTGTCACATCAGGTTACCAAGACAACGGTAACAACAACAGCGTCAAAGTTGAATGTCTCTTGCTCCTTGCCGGCTAAGCAATGGCTATATAAAAAGGTGAATGCTGACAAGAAAGAGGTAAAAATGGGTCTGTTTGAAAGGGGATCATATGAACGTTGCCCAATTATTATTACAGGAAACATACCGTGAATCCTATGTGAAAAGTGTATCAAGGACAAAAAAACAAGTGTGTTGGTCAGACCAGCAAAGCCAGACAGGCTATAGGCAACAGTGGAATCATTACCATCAACATTTTGCACATTTGTTAACTTATAAAATGCCATGTCTAGCTACATCAGGGCCATTCAACAGTAGGCCCGTGAGCCAGATCCGGCCCTTTTATCAATTTAGACTGGCCCCTTCTGGACATTAATAAACTATATTTACTGAGCTTGTCTGATGCTTTAAGCACACGGTTTGATTAAATAATTAAGACACACAAATGATTAGAGGGAGTCCGACCAGACTTGCTGCGCTGTGTTAAAAAAAGAAAAAAGACAGCAAGTGACTGTGTGACTAGCACCCGTTGTCTCTCCCTCCTCCCTGCAGTAGCGACCACCACAGAACATCAATTCAATATGTTTAAGCGCGCTGTCCATGTTGCTAAAGCTGCAACATAATTACAGCCACTGAAAAGTTGTTACCAAAATTGCTCATTTATTTAGGAAAAACATTCCCTATTCCTCGCACGGGACTAGTATTACTAGAGAATGTTGGTTATGTAATTATTACTCCAGAATGTCCTTTATTCAAGAGGACAATTCGGACGGGATTAGTTTTTTATTTTTAGAAATTGACAATTATGATGGAAGCCTGGAGGTTTTTATTCTAGGTGTGAAGATACAGTATTTCAAAATGTCCAGGTGATGTCCACTGATAACTCGAGTTTGGTTCCCAAGTTTGTAAACCGTACCAAACCATCTTTGGTATAGTGTAAAGCTCTTTATCACAGCAAAGCAAAGATTAAAAACAGACAAATTTGTGAAATTCTTTACTTGACAGGCTTGGTGCTCACGGAATCAGTAAACTGTTAAACACTCAAACAGGCAACAAATGTCATGCTCTGACCTAGGAGAGCTGTGTTTTCTCTGTTTAGCTAGGTCAGGGTGTGATAGGTGGGTGGGCATTCTATGTTTTTGTTTTCTATGTTTTGGCCAGGTATGGTTTCCAATCAGAGGCAGCTATCTAGCGTTGTCTCTGATTGGAAGCCATACTTAGGCAGCCTGTTTTTCCTGTGTTGGTGTGGGTAGTTGTTTTCCGTTTTGTTAGTATACCTGACGGAACTGTTGGCTGTCGTTTTGTTGTTTTGTTTAAGTGTTTTCATTAAAGTAAAGTATGAGCACTCTACACGCTGCGCCTTGGTCCCCTTTATACGACCCTCGTTACAACAAAAGCAGGATCTGTCTTATTTCTGTAGATATATTGATGATTTATAAAGCCAGGCACATTTAACAGTTAGGTTATTGATTATAGACATTATTTAGTTGGGGTTTCCTCTCTCCTCACTTTTCTTAGACAATATTGCAAGGGCTGTTTTCTCGTCTCCTCATTCTGCTGCTGCCTCCACCGCATTGTTCTCAACACCAATATGCTGATTAACTTTGCTATTATGCACATAGCAACATGAACCGCAACCACTATCCAAAGCGGGAAAAAGTGCATTTGTTATAAAATAGTGTTATTTTTATTAGTGTTGCACCATTGTTCCTATGTAACATAATCATATACTGTACTCAGTGGTGTAAGTACTACTTAAGTCGTTTTTTGGGGTATGTACTTTAATATTTATATTTGACAACTTTTACTTCACTACATTCCTAAAAAAAATGATGTACTTTTTACTCCATACATTTTCCCTGACACCCAAAAGTACTTGTTACATTTTGAATACTTAGCAGGACAGGAAAATGGCCCAATTCACACACTAATCAAGAAAACATCCCTGGTTATCCCTACTGCCTCTTATCTGGCGGACTCACAAAACACAAATGCTTTGTTTGTAAATTATGTTTGAGTGTTGGAGCATGCCCTGGCTATCCGTAAATTAAAAAAACAAGAAAATTGTGCCATCTGGTTTGCTTAATAAGACATTTGAAATTATTTATACTTTTACTTTTGATACGTGTGTGTGTGTGTTAGATTCTACAGAGCCAGTGCCAGAGAGATAAAGGTATCTAGCTGGCTGCTGATGTTCTGCAGCAGAGAGAGAATCAAGCTGGATGAGTCACCAGTCCATAGCAGTGCCTTGATATTCGAGAGGAGAGGAGCATCTAGTCCGGCTCTCACGCTACCTGCACTTCAGTAGCAGCAACCTTCAATTCTAAATCATTAAGATTCTGTTTCACCTTAGCATCCATCATAACAGCACACTAAATGTACACCCACTGCACGCCAGAAAGAAAAACACAAAATCAATTGCCTGTAAGCTTTTAAGGCAGGTCTTTAACTTGTAAACCCTCTACTTGACTACAATCTGTGCTATAATTTTGATTAGTTGTGTTTACCACGCATTCTTACTTGTTACTGTTGACTTCCTGGTCGTCTTCCACAGCTGCTGTTTTAATACCTCCTCACCCAGCCTGTCTGTCTACACTGTCACAAACACACAGCCACGCTCACAGCCTCACACACCTGTAGCCTGAGTATGCGCACTAGGAATTATCTCTGCACATGTCCAACCAGGGAATGTACTGCCATCCAAATGTGAAATTCAGCTTTCATCATGACAGAGGCAGACACATAGAGGGAGAGAATAGTGCCAACATGCTTATGCAACAGCAATTCAACTTCAGACCATGAATAAATGTTGGGTCCGTTGACTTCATATTCATCTGTACGGTCTAGCTACTTGTCCATTTAACCATCCCTTTCTCTAGCTGTCCCCTTCACCATACGCCACCTAAACAGACATGACCCGGTCTTGTCTGGTAGACACACACACACGACCGAGCCCAGGGAGTCTGTCTGCCCACTAGGTGAGGTCACGCCCTGAGGCGGCCCTGTGCCCTGTCACCTGACTGCGGTGGCCCTGTGTGGCTAATGGATAGGCCAGCTGTGAAATGGTGTATCAGCTATGGTCCAGGTTGGATGCAGAGACAGACCTCCTGCCCATAACAGGATGCACACCCTACAGGGTCACACACACACACTACAGGGTTACACACACACACACTACAGGGTTACACACACATACACTACAGGGTTACACACACACTACAGGGTTACACACACACTACAGGGTTGACACCAGAGAATTCTTCACACAGGGGATGCATTCTCAGGGACAGACAGGCAGATGGAGAAGAGAGAGAGAATATGCCGTAAGATTACACACAGGAGGACATAATGAAACCTCCAGTGGACACGTCGGAGTAGGAAGATGAGGAGAAGGATGGGGGAAGATGAGGATTTGGGAGCTGCTTTCTGACAGAGGAAGATGGATGGGTAGGTACACACACACTAAAAGCCCACGTCCTGCCAGTGTTCTGTGGCTAGGCTGCCTAACGCACAGCATCCCACCTCAGCCTCCCTCGCTATCTCAAAAGCACTACCGCATGAATACGAAGCTGATTGTTTCTTACCCCTTCAGGGTGCTTTGTCTCTGCAATAAAAGTGTGCTCGAGCACATCAAAAGTAATGTTTCAAAGTCCCCCACTAAGGTGTGGAGAACACCTTTTTTCTAGCCCCGAAGCAAAACTAAAAACAGTAAACATATTTCTTGTAAAGTCGTTTCTTTTCATGCTTTGGAACATCGGTTTCCATCACTGTGGGTACTTCAGTCTATGACAAAGAACATTCCAATGAACCTGTGTATTCATGGACACCTGAGCCATTCGTTGAGTCAGTTGGCAGGAGAGGAAACCAATATAATAAGAGAGTGAAAAAGGGTGAGAGAGAGAGAAAGAACAAGACCCAGCTAAGCTGAGACCCAATAACTTCCTCTCTCCCTTGCATCTCATTCCAGTACTGGGCACCAGCATCGACAGCTCAATAGACCACATTCATTCTAGTAGAATTGTATCCTGCAGAGTGATGCTTGAAGCCAGAGAACCAAACCTTTGGACATTACTGCTGAGTCTCCTCTTTGAGCCTGGTAAAAACAGAAGAGAGCAGAGCATACTGACAGCCTCTCATGGGCAGAGGCACTGAACAGAAACTGCCCTCAGAAACACCAGTGTCCTAGGCCTTTTACCTCTGCCCTCCTCTCCTGTCCAGACACACTGTGCTCAGTGCTCTCGAGTCCATGCACGTCCAATGCTTTGGCTCGCTCACACACGCCATCACCTCTGTCGTGGAACTATATAGCTTACCCCATTCACTTCTGTCTTACAAAAGAGTCTAATCAATAGAGCTGCTATAGGCACAGACACAAAGACATGTGGACAGATTGGCTTCATTGGCTTTTATCTTCTATTGTAGAGCCCAGAGCGGTGTGGCTATTTACCAGAGAGAAGGATAGGCTGGATTGAGCAGACTGATCAGTTTCCTGTATTCAGGGGCATTCTTCAGGTAAGAAAGGACTCGCCAAATCACCGCCTTTTAAAATGGCATTAAAAAAAGAGACTGAAGCTGGGCAATTCCACGGTAACAGTGAAGCTGTGATGCAGAGACTTTAAAAGGTATGTCAAACGAAAACCAAATGACTGCAAAGTTAAACAAACCATGCAACTCTATGCACAAGGACGACTTTGAACAATTTCCCCTGAACATTTGACAAAAACACGTTTACTTAAAGACCAGTGCAGATGCAAAGTTTGCCATTCTGTTACGAAACTTTGCATCGTCAGTGTCTCAGCATCACTCTAACATTAGAATTGCCCAGCTATAGCTGAAGCACAATCCTACTAGTGAGCATACGTCACTCATGACTCACAATGAGGTGAATATACAGAGCTGATCAAATTGGAGCCTTTTAATATTTACAGAAAATGACAGCCATGACCTTGGTTCCCTCACTGCAAGGTCACGTAACAATATGTTCTCCATCAGACTCCGGCAATGAAAATCATCCCCAAGCCAAGGGTTGCCATTTACCACAGCAATGTATCAGATGTAGACTTAACATAAACAACGCACAGAGGGCAGCTGTATCCTATTGCTGTCTGTGTGAGCTGGAAAATCATTACAGGAAATAAAAGCCTGATAATAGCTACGCAGTGGGTCCCTGTGGGCCCCCCACCCCACCCCCACACACACACACTAGAGGTCGACCGAATAATTAGGGCCGATTTCAAGTTTTCATAACAATCGGACATCGGTATTTTTGGATGCCGATTATTTTTTCTTTTTACACCTTTATTTAACTAGGCAAGTCAGATAAGAACACATTCTTATTTTCAATGACGGCCTAGGAACGGTGGGTTAACTGCCTTGTTAAGGGGCAGAACGACAGATTTTTACCTTGTCAGCTCGGGGATTCAATCTTGCAACCTTACGGTTAACTAGTCCAACGCTCTAACCACCTGCCTTACATTGCACTCCACAAGGAGCCTGCCTGTTACGCGAATGCAGTAAGAAGCCACGGTAAGTTGCTAGCTAGCATTAAACTTATCTTATAAAAAACAATCAATCATAATCACTAGTTAACTACACATGGTTGATGATATTACTAGTTTATCTAGCGTGTCCTGCGTTGCATATAATCGATGCGGTGCGCATTCGCGAAAAAGGACTGTTGTTGCTCCAACGTGTACCTAACCATAAACATTAATGCCTTTCTTAAAATCAATACACAGAAGTATATATTTTTAAACCTGCATATTTAGTTAATATTTCCTGCTAACATTAATTTCTTTTAACTAGGAAAATTGTGTCACTTCCCTTGCAACAGAGTCAGGGTATATGCAGCAGTTTGGGCCGCCTGGCTCATTGCGAACTGTGTGAAGACTATTTCTTCCTAACAAAGACAGCCAATTTCGCCAAACGGGGGATGATTTAACAAAAGCGTCTTTGCGAAAAAAGCACAATCGTTGCACGACTGTACCTAACCATAAACATCAATGCCTTTCTTAAAATCAATACACAGAAGTATATATTTTTAAACCTGCATATTTAGCTAAAAGAAATTCAGGTTAGCAGGCAATATTAACCAGGTGAAATTGTGTCACTTCTCTTGCGTTCATTGCACGCAGAGTCAGGGTATATGCAACAGTTTGGGCCGCCTGGCTCGTTGTGAACTAATTTGCCAGAATTTTACGTAATTATGACATAACATTGAAGGTTGTGCAATGTAACAGGAATATTTAGACTTAGGGATGCCACCTGTTAGATAAAATACGGAACGGTTCCGTATTTCACTGAAAGAATAAACGTTTTGTTTTCGAGATGATAGTTTCCGGATTCAACCATATTAATGACCTAAGGCTCGTATTTCTGTGTGTTATTATGTTATAATTAAGTCTATGATTTGATAGAGCAGTCTGACTGAGCGATGGTAGGCACCAGCAGGCTCGTAAGCATTCATTCAAACAGCACTTTTGTGCGTTTTGCCAGCAGCTCTTCGCAATGCTTCAAGCATTGCGCTGTTTATGACTTCAAGCCTATCAACTCCCGAGATTAGGCTGGTGTAACCGATGTGAAATGGCTAGGTAGTTAGCGGGGTGCGCGCTAATAGCGTTTCAAACGTCACTCGCTCTGAGACTTGGAGTAGTTGTTCCCCTTGCTCTACATGGGTAACGCTGCTTCGAGGGTGGCTGTTGTCGATGTGTTCCTGGTTCGACCCCAGGTAGGAGCGAGGAGAGGGACGGAAGCTAGACTGTTACACTGGCAATACTAAAGTGCCTATAAGAACATCCAATAGTCAAAGGTATATGAAATACAAATTGTATAGAGAGAAATAGTCCTATAATAACTACAACTTAAAACTTCTTACCTGGGAATATTGAAGACTCATGTTAAAAGGAACCACCAGCTTTCATATGTTCTCATGTTCTGAGCAAGGAACTTAAACGTTAGCTTTCTTACATGGCACATATTGCACTTTTACTTTCTTCTCCAACACTTTGTTTTTGCATTATTTAAACCAAATTGAACATGTTTCATTATTTAGTTGAGGCTAAATAGATTTTATTGATGTATTATATTAAGTTAAAATAAGTGTTCATTCAGTATTGTTGTAATTGTCATTATTACAAATAAAACAAATGTAACATTTTTAGTTTTTTAATTCGGCCGATTAATCGGTATCGGCTTTTTTTGTTGGTCTTCCGAAAATCGGTATCGGCGTTGAAAAATCATAATCGGTCGACCTCCAACACACACACACACACACACACACACACACACACACACACACACACACACACACACACACACACACACACACACACCAGTGATAGATCAAAGCAGCATTAGGATCTGCACAGCTGGCCCCCAGCATTTCAAAAACACGTATATCCCTCTCATCTCTACTTCAAGAAACAATGGATCTTTATTTAAAAGCGCCGCTGCCGACGTGTTGCACATTAGTCTGGTGTCTGTGTGTGTGAGAGAGAGAGCCTGTGCCACCACTCTCCCTCATTAGGCCTGTCTGAGAGGCACATCATGAGGTGAGAGGAGCATCATGAAAGGGTGATGAAGGCTGTGGGAGAGGCCAGTCAGTCAGTCCTGGGGGAGAATTCTAGATCAGACTTCTCTAAAAACTGGCTTTATAGTGGCGTAAAGGAGGAGAGGTAGCGGACTGACACAGCTCACCTGTTTAATGTCTCACACAGAGATAGGCCCTAAAAGCCAAGTGACCACAACTAGCATTATAGACATGCACCATAAAATCCTGAGATTTGACACTGGAACAGTAATACAGTAAGACAACGAAACACTACATCAATTAGGCTACGTATTTAAATCAACTTTCTGGGGTTGGACTCCTCTGCTAAGTTGTTCCCATTGAGGGTTTCACTGTGAGCTAATTCCAACCTGATCTATGGTCTGTAGTATGATGAGCGTTGAGTTGTCAGCACCACGTTGGGTGTTAAAACCAAGTATGATGTCAACGAGGCCAGTAAAACAGATTTGTGGCGGAGCTCGGGAGAACTGTGATTATAGGGGGGGAGGAGAGAGTAGCACTCTACACACAATATACACTCACAATCACACCTGTTGTCGGGCACACAAACAAGCCCAACACCAAGCCAAGAGATTTATAACTATTCAACTCCAAAGATCTTGGGGAGGTCCGCAACTCAACGCTAGTTTAATACCACTGACTTTACTTCACAGTGTTAAACATTAGCTCTGCCGTCAGCGCTATACATCCCGCCGCGGCTCCGTGAGCGAGGATTGGGAGGGGTGGTTGAGGTGAAAGCATTTTACCATTCATTGTGTATTTACCTTGGAGGCTGGGATGATGTGTGATGGTAAGAAGCAGAGAGAAAAAGAGCAGGAGGGGGAGAGCTAAGCTTGCAGAACAAAGAAACTGACAAGTCGGAGACAGAGTATGAGACAGCTACACTTAGACGCAGCGCCTGCAGCAGTGTCTTCCAGTACGCATGGTAGGACAGCTCCTGACCCAAGCCAGTCCTTTTTCACTGATATGAGTCGCTTTACAGCGCCTGGATGACTGAGCCGGCCACCTCGGCAGCCACCTCGGCAGCCCCGTCCCCCAGACTGCACCGACTCGGCATGCTGATGTGGCAGCCATTTACCAGGCGGTAAATGGCTGCCTCAAAGCCAGCCAGAGCGAGCAGTCCTCGACTTACTTAGCCTCTTTCCTCACCCCACGCCTCCCGCTTACAGGCCGCAGGTGGAGGGGTTCTTGAGTCAACATCTATTAACTTCCCGCCGTCTGATGAGAAAGGCCAAGTCATATCGGCTCCCTCTAATCTTAATTGGGATATTCTTGGTCTCAGGGAGGCATCCTGTCAGCACTAAGGCAAGGCTCCTCTGACAAACAAAAGCAACCCATCCTTGGGTACTAGCTCCTGCACTTCACAGCCAGAGATGCACCAGAGTAGGCTAGGCTAGAGAGACTGTACTCACTTTGACAACGACGAAGAAGAACAGGGCAAAGGCAAATCCTTCCTTTCTCTTGCCCCCTTGATGTTTATGTTTTTGTCGGGGGGTTGATGGAGGGGGGGTGAGGCAGCAGAGAGAGGGGGCGGCTGGGCTGTAATAGCAGAGGGCCTTCCGGAGGTCCCTGGGGAAAGCCCCTGTCCCCTTCCATCATTTCTCTGTAACCACGACACAGCAGGAGCTGTACACTCTCACCTGTAGCCCCTCAACCAGTTAGAATATAGATTTGTTTATGTTATCTTGTTTCACAGGCTAGTGCTCTCCCTACCCTCCCTGTAGGAGCAGGATGTCTCTGGCTGCGTGTGGTGTTATAATCTGTGTGTATGTGAGTGTGTGTGCATGAGCCAGAGACCAATGTGTCGAAACCGTCAACGAAGCTTGACACCAATATGTGTGTCAGAGAGAAGAGAGGATACAAAAACAGAGCTGGAGAAGCCAACGTGCAGTGTAATAGCTGACAATACCGTGGGGAGACAATGTGCGAGAGACAATAAACCAAATAACTCCATCATATGGGACAATTTGTGAGGCCGATAGAAAAACAATGAGCATTGTTTTGTGAGAGGATGGGGTGTCATGTTTCTCTAAGTCCCTCCCAACCCAGCAGGACAGACAGGCACGAAGTGCAGAATTAAATATGAACTACAAGCTGCAAGGGTGCAAATTACCACAAAATGTATCTTACAATAGAGGAAACTGGCACTTCAGTGTTGGAGAGGCCATCAGTCTGAACTCACAATGTACAGTGCATTCGGAAAGTTTTCAGACTTTTTCCACATTTTGTTAGGTTACAGCCTCATTCTAGAGCTCGCAGAGCTCCGAGACAGGATTGTGTCGAGGCAAAGATCTGGGGAAGGGTACCAAAACATTTCTAGCATTGAAGATCCTCAAAAACCCAATGGCCTCCATCATTCTTAAATGGAAGAAGTTTGGAACCACCATAACTCTTCCTAGAGTTGTCCGCCCGGCCAAACTGAGCAATCGGGAGGGAAGGACCTTGGTCAGGGAGGTGACCAAGAACCCGATGGTCACGCTGACAGTGCTCCAGAGTTCCTCTGTGGAGATGGGATAATCTTCCAGAAGGACAACCATCTCTGCAGCACTCCACCAATTAGGCCTTTATGGTAGAGTGGCCAGACGGAAGCCACTCCTCAGTAAAAGGCACGACAGCCCGCTTGGAGTTTGCCAAAAGGCACCTAAAGGACACTCAGACCATGAGAAACAAGATTCTCTGGTCTGATGAAACCAAGTTTGACCTCTTGGCCTGAATGCCAAGTGCCACGTCTGGAGGAAACCTGAAACCATCCTTATGGTGAAGCGTGGTGGTGGCAGCATCATGCTGTGGGGATGTTTTTCAGCGGCAGGGACTGGGAGACTAGTCAGGATTGAGGGAAAGATGAACGGAGCAAAGTACAAAGAGATCCTTGATGAAAACCTGCTCCAGAGCGCTCAGGACCTCAGGACCTCAGACTGGGACAAAGGTTCACCTTCCAACAGGACAACAACCCTAAGCACACAGCCAAGACAACGCAGGAGTGGCTTCGGGACAAGTCTCTGAATGTCCTTGAGTGGCCCAGCCAGAGCCCGATCGAACATCTCTGGAGAGACCTGAAAATAGCTCTGCAGCGACGCTCCCCATTCCACTTGACAGAGAATGAGAGGACCATTTTGGAATAAGGCTGTAACATAACAAAATGTGGAAAGAGTCAAGGTGTCTGAGAACTTTCCGAATGCACTAAGTATTTCGAGGTGGGGGGAGAAGATCAGAACTCTAGTATGACATCTTATCCTTGTCATTAAATGCCTGCATGACATCACTGAACATGGCCATGGCAACATCATGCATGGATGGGCAGTCAGTGAGCAGCACACACAACGGTTAACAGGAACATGTTTTACGCAGATTATCGATGATGAGTCTTAACTCAGCCCGAGCTTGTCGGGAAGCGAAGGGTTTGACGCATGGCTGAGCATGGCTTTGTGACACGGCCGCCAGTTCAACAGTCTGCGTGTTCATGTTCTGACCTGTGCGGTCATTAAAGAGGCATTTCACCCTGGGGGACACCTGGGTTTGTTTTGAGCATGTCCAAGGGATTTCTTGGTCAGTGAGATTTGTTTTACACATAATTGGGAACGAAGAGGGCGGGACTGGGCTTCGGGCCAAACGATACACCCTATGATGACTTCCGGTGTATTAAAGGGGTGTGCTAGATCCGAAAATAAATGTATTCCTGTTTTGTGGCATTTCGTGAAGCCTCTATGTTATACCAATTGCATCGTATGCTTTTCTGTGTGTAGATATGTTGTCCTTGTTTGGTAGAGCCATTGGACATCTTTCAGTAATGTTCCTATCGGTGGATTCATTGCTAAATATACAAGTTGACAAATTCTTTCGACTCTCTGAAAGACTACAACTCGTGTGGGGCGGTGCCTTGTGCTCTGACCTCGTCCCTCCTCCATTGTAGGCATTTTTTAAAGGGAGGTGGACACACAAAATCCTTTGCACCCAATGTTGCCCAATTAGCGACTTTGTTGCTATATTTAATTAGTTTTTCAGACCCCTCCTGTGACTTTTATTTGTAAAAAAGCTCTAGCGCCAAATTAAGCTACTTTTCAGGCTGCCTTTGGGGAGTTTTGACACTGTTTCTATGGTTTTGATAGCATTTAGCAACTTTTCCCACTAAATTCTGCCATAAACGAGAGTTGGTGAAAATGTCTGTGCAACACAGGCAGAGAAGCACAAGGGGAGGTGGTGTATGGAGGGAGGGGGGAGGTGGTGTATGGAGGGAGGGGGGAGGTGGTGTATGGAGGGACGGGGGTAGGTGGTGTACGGAGGGAGGTGGTGTACGGAGGGAGGGGGGAGGTGGTGTATGGAGGGAGGGGGGAGGTGGTGTATGGAGGGAGGGGGGAGGTGGTGTACGGAGGGACGGGGGGATGTGGTGTGCCGCAGCAAGGCAAATTGGTGCTGTGACGTCATCGTAGCAACGGCAAAAAGTTATCTAGCAACTTCTATCGGCAAATCAAGGAGCTAATAGGGATCTCACTGAAAAATGATTGGAAACACTGTTCGGGCACAACTGAAAGCACTGACCAGAATGCAATGGCTTCAAGTGATTCCTCTCACTAGCACGACTATGGAGCATTTTTTTATTTTCTATTAGCTACAGTACATGGTGACATTCAACCATACATGTTTCAACCTGAATATAGCGAACAGATTTTGAAACAAAGAGTTGGATTTAGCTAGAACAGAAACTCAGCTATTGCCGATGACAGAACCAAGAGGGCAGGTGGAAAATACGGTGGCTAGCTTAGTTTACGTAATGAAACCCCTATTGGTATTGCTGGCAAACATACTTCTGTGTTACAGTGGGGGGAAATATGTTTTGGGCTAAGTTAGCTGAAAAACTACCTGTAGCCATATCTATGACTAAAAAGATAGTTTTACAAATCAGGGATATATTGTATATGGTTATATGGTTATTAAACAGCAAGCATTAACATTACAACCAGACACCTACAGCCACCTACCAGCAAACGTTAGCACATGACTTGAATTGGCTAGCTAGTTAGCCTGGTGCTTCCTAATTTGCTATGCACCACGCCTCGCATTCGTAATTTTTTAGGAAATGTGTAACATCGGCAACTGTAAATAATTTTACTAGCTAGCTATGTTTCATACACTGTATATACAAAAATACGTGGACACCCCTTTATATTTGTGGATTCGGCTATTTTAGCCACACTAGTTGCTGACAGGTGTATAAAATCGAGCACACAGCCATGCAATCTCCATAGACAAACATTGGCAGTAGAATGGCCTTACTGAAGAGCTCAGTGACTTTCAACGTAGTACCGTCATAGGATGACACCTTTCCAACAAGTCAGTTCGCCAAATTTCCGCCTGGCTAGAGCTTCCCCGGTCAACTGTAAATGCTGTTATTGTGAAGTGTAAACTACTAGGAGCAACAGCGGCTCAGCCGCGAAGTGGTAGGCCACACAAGCTCAAAGAACGGAATCGTCGAGTGCGGTTCTGTCCTCGGTTGCAACACTCACTCCCGAGTTCTAAAATCCCTCTGGAAGCAACATTTGCACAAGAACTGTTCATCGGGAGCTTCATGAAACGTGTTTCCATTTCCGAGCAGCTGCACACAAGCCTAAGATTACCATGCACAATACCAAGTGTCGGCTAGAGTGGTGTAAAGCTCGCTGCCATTGGACTTTAGAGCAGTAGAAACATGTTCTCTGGAGTGATGAATCACGCTTCACCACCTGGCAGTCCAACGGAGAATCTGAGTTTGACGGATGCCAGGAGAACGCTACCTGCCCAAATGCATAGTGCCAACTGTAATGTTTGGTGGAGGAATAATGGTCTGGGGCTGTTTTTCATGGTACGGGCTAGGCCCCTTAGTTCCAGTGAAGGAAAATCTTAACGCTACAGCATACAATGACATTCTAGATGATTCTGTGCTTCCAACTTTGTGGCAACAGTTTCGGGAAGGCCCTTTCCTGTTTCAGCTTGACAATGCCCCCGTGCACAAAGCGAGGTCCATACAGAAAGTATTTGTTGAGCTCGGTGTGGAAGAACTTGACTGGACTGAACAGAGCCCTGACCTCAACCCCATCGAATACCATTGCGATGAATTTGAACGCTGACTGCAAACCAGGCCTAATCGCCCAACATCAGCTCCTGACCTCCGTAATGCTCTTGTGGCTGAATGGAAGCAAGTACCCGCAGCAATGTTCCAACATCTAGTGGAAAGCCTTCCCAGAAGAGTGGAGGCTGTTATAGCAGCAAAGGGGGGACCAACTTCATATTAATGCACATGATTTTGGAATGAGATGTTTGACAAGTAGGTGTCCACATACTTTTGTTCATATAGTGTAAATGACGAGGGTTGACATTGATTATGACAGTGGATGCATTTCAATTTCAAAACATTATAAGAATGACGCAAGATAGGATTCCAAACGGATGTAAATAACAATTATTATTTAGTCCAACAGTCAGCCCGTGTGTTCGTGTTCTGACCTGTGCTGTCATTCAGGATCGTGTCCTTCCTGTGTTATCATCAGCTCCCCACCTGACACCTCCAACCTGCCCTCTCTAATCTTCTTCACCTGTTTTTTTTCTGGGGTTTCTCAATTCCTCACATCCCTGTTGAAACTCAGTACAGGACAGCAGTGGTTCCCAACTTTTTTTGGCTACTGTACCACCAACTGAATTTCTCTGCCCAGAGTACGCCTGAAGTACCCCCCAATTTGCATTTTACCAGTAAGCGTATGGTCACGAGTCATCTCAAGTACCCCTGTGGATAGGCCAAGTACCCTCAGGGGTCCTAGTAATCCTGATTGGAAACCACTGCAGTGCAATATGGTCCCCCTAACAACAAACAGCCAGCCGACTCAAATAGCCTTGGTAAATGCTTGGGCCTATCACATTAGAAATGCATGGGTTACTTTCACACTCATTGGTCAGAAGGGTACTGTTTCCCAGGATTCATTGCTGGCTGGAGACTGTCATAGACACTTGAGGTGAAATAATTTGAGCTAGAAATTCACCTTCAAAGCCACTTTACAGAACTTTACAGGCTAAATCCTGCATTATTGTCACCACAGAGCTGTGTTCTGGCAGATGAGCAGTATGTAGTAAGTATGGCAATGACTGTTTACCACGGGTTGCATCACACAGCTCGTGGCTGAACGGAAGCAAGTACCCTCAGCAATGTTCCAACATCTAGTGGAAAGCCTTCCCAGAAGAGTGGAGGCTGTTATAGCAGCAAAGGGGCGACCAACTCCATATTAATGCCCATGATTTTGGAATGAGATGTTTGAAAAGCAGGTGTCCACATACTGAATCCTACTACACCGGCTCTGATGCTCATCAGATGTGGCAGGGCTTGAAAACTATTACGGACTACAAAGGGAAACCCAGACACGAGCTGCCCAGTGACGCGTGCCTACCGGACGAGCTAAATGCCTTTTATGCTCGCTTCGAGGCAAGCAACACTGAAACATGCACGAGAGCACCAGCTGTTCTGGATGACTGTGTGATAACGCTCTCGGTAGCCAATGTGAACAAGACCTTTAAACAGGTCAACATTCACAAAGCCGCGGGGCAAGATGGATTACCAGGACGTGTACTCAAAGCATGCGCGGACCAACTGGCAAGTGTCTTCACTGACATTTTGAACCTCTCCCTGACAGAGTCTGTAATACCGACATGTTTCAAGCAGACCACCATAGTCCCTGTTCCCAAGGAAGCAAAGGTAACCTGCCTAAATAATTACTGCCCAGTAGCACTCACGTCGGTAGCCATGAAGTGCTTTGAAAGGCTGGTCATTGCTCACATCAACAGCATCCTCCCGGATACCATAGACCCACTCCAATTCGCATACCGCCCCAACAGATCCACTGATGACACAATCTCAATCGCACTCCACACTGCCCTTTCCCACTTGGACAAAAGGAACACCTATGTGAGAATGCTGTTCATTAGAGCCTCCCGGGTGGCGCAGTGGTCTAAGGCACTGCATCGCAGTGCTAGCTGTGCCAGAGACTCTGGGTCCCAGGCTCTGCAGCAGCCGGTCGCGACCGGGAGGCTCATGGGGCGACGCATAATTGGCCCAGCGTCGTCCGGGTTAGGGAGGGTTTGGCCGGCAGGGATATCCTTGTCTCACTAGTGACTCCTGTGGCGGGCCAGGCGCAGTGCACGCTGACCAGGTCGCTAGGTGTACGGTGTTTCCTCCGACACATTGGTGCGGCTGGCTTCCGGGTTGGATGTGCATTGTGTCAAGAAGCAGTGCGGCTTGGCTGGGTTGTGTTTCTCTCCCGAGTCCGTACGGGAGTTGCAGCGATGAGACAAGACAGTAACTATTACCAATTGGATACCACGAAATTGGGGAGAAAAAGGGCTAAAAAATTAAAACGTTTAAAATAATAATAAAAAAAAGACAATGCTGTTCATTGACTACAGCTCAGCGTTCAACAACATAGTGCCCTCAAAGCTCATCACTAAGCAAAGGACCCTGGGACTAAACACCTCCCTCTGCAACCACCCCCAGGTGGTAAGGGTAGGCAACAACACGTCTGCCACACTGATCCTCAACACTGGGGCCCCACAGGGGTGTGTACTTAGTCCCCTTCTGTACTCTCTGTTCACCCATGACTGCGTGGCCAAACATGACTCCAACACCATCATTAAGTTTGCTGATGACACAAGTGGTAGGCCTGATCACCGACAACGATGAGATAGCCTATAGGGAGGAGGTCAGAGAACTGGCAGTGTGGTGCCAGGACAACAACCTCTCCCTCAATGTGAGCAAGACAAAGGAGCTGATTGTGGACTACAGGAAAGGGCATGCCGAACAGGCCCCCATTAACATCAATGGGGCTGTAGTGGAGCGGGTCAAGAGTTTCAAGTTCCTTGGTGTCCACATCACCAACGATCTATCATGGTCCAAACACATCAAGACAGTCGTGAAAAGGGCAAGACAAAACGTTTTCCCCTTCAGGAGACTGAAAAGATTTGGCATGGGTCCCCAGATCCTCAAAAAGTTCTACAGCTGCACCATCGAGAACATCCCGACCGGTTGCGTCACCGCCTGGTATGGCAACTGCTCAGCATCTGGCGCTACAGAGGGTAGTGCATACGGCCCAGTACATCACTGGGGCCAAGCTTCCTGCAATCCAGCACCTATATAATAGGCGGTGTCAGAGGAAAGCCCATAAAATTGTCAGAGACTCCAGTCACCCAAGTCATAGACTGTTTTCTCTGCTACCGCACGGCAAACAATACCGGAGCGCCTAATCTAGGACCAAAAGGCTCCTTAAAATAACAGCATCTCCCCCAAGCCATAAGACTGCTGAACAATTAATCAAATGGTCACCGGACCATTGCATTGACACCCCACCCCCCCCTCCATTTGTTTTGTACACTGCTGCTACTCACTGTTCAGTATCTATGCATAGTCACGTCACCCTACCTACATGTACAAATTACCTCTAACCTGTACCCCCTGTACATAGTCGTGTTATTGTGTTACTGTTTATTATTTTTTACTTTAGTTTATTTGGTAAATATTTTCTTAACTCTTCTTGAACTGCACTGTTGGTTAAGGGCTTGTAAGTAAGCATTTCACGGTAAGGTCTACACTTGTTGTAGTCGTTGCATGTGACAAATAAAGTTTGATTTGACAGTCGGTGGTGAATCGGAGACAAGTTTCCTCATGTGTCCTGTGTCAAGGTAGCCATGGGGTATGAGAGCGTATCTTAATGAAATCTGACATGGGATTCATCCAAAAGCATCCTGCCAAGGTTAATAACAACCCTGCCTTTATCTACAGCAGGGTTTGATCTTGACAGTTTTCTTATTTGATTTTGACCCCTCTCTGAATCCTTCTGGGAGAGTAATTGAAATAATGTTCAATATCCCCAGTGCCTGCAGGTAAAGTCATGGACAATGTGTTCTCAAATAACAAGCTTTTTTTCCTTCACCACAAAATACTATTGACTATAAAATGTGCATTTTTTTTTCTCTCCATAAATGGCATATTTCCTGAGAAAGATTGAGATGTCAGACTTTCTTTCTTGCAATCCCTCTGGAGCACATCTTTGGTTGCAATCTTGCAGTACATTTCCTACCCACTCATAGGTACTGTAGCGTTAACATGCTTACGCAGAATAAGTGTTTTCTGTTAAGCCTGCAGTGCCATTTCAGTCTGAGGTCAACCGGAAAACGCTGAAGCTGTTTCCTAAAATAACATATTGTTACAGTTCCTCCCAGCAATACCTATTGGAACTAAGCCCTGGGCCACAGCCATCTGCTCTGTAGCACAGCCCAGGCAATCCTGCCACCTAATAAGACAAAGAAATCAAATCACTTTAAACTCCTGGGATTATGGCACGACACATGCAGACAGTGCAGTGCACTACATTCCTCTCTCTGGCAGAGGTATTAACGCAGCACAGCAGCCTGAGCCCATCCTCTTGAGTGATCTCACTTCAGAGAGAAATCCACTGGGGAGAAGGGATGGACGGGACCACTTGGCACGGCTGGGCTAAAGGGGAGAAATACATTCCTTCAAGTGTGGTTGTCATCACTTTACAGAGAGCAATCCTCTCCATTTCAGAAGTAAATACAGGGTGCTGGGAGCTAGCTGGAGCTAAATCAGAGATAGAATGAAACCAAAGTGAAACATGCTCCAGAAGAAAGGTTAACAGGGCAGTGCTTGGAGAACAGGAGGGCTGAGAAGGCTGACTCTCTGGCTCCAACTCACTCTGTAACGGCAATATTCCGTTACCAACGGGAATCTGCATCATTAAGATAATATAACTATGTAACTAACGGGTTTATTTTATGTAAATGTGGAAACATGTTTTAACTGTGCTGCAAGGCTTGCGACTAATGTTTCCACTACTGTAACTTTTGCAGTTGGTGACACAAGCCCATGATTTGGTCGCACAAAAAACAAACATTCTTTAGCGCCATGCAATAAAAAAAAGATTGTAATCATCTTACACAGTCATTAAAGTCATTCACAGTTCTTTATTTAGAAGTGTCATAGACTACTGAGATGGAATTCAATAAATACTGTAAGTTGTTTCATCTAACATGTCCAAGCAGGAATGCATGACACAAGATAATTTGGATGTGCAACCTAATCCAATGACTTGTCAAACCAAAATTCATGACATTAGGCTATTGTTGTTATATTTTACTGTCAAAATAGGGTTCCAGAATGGTTCAATAGAGATGAATTTGCCTACATCTTTATGTGCACTAATATCACATAGGCCTGATTCATGATTTAGGGCTAATTGACCCAAGGAAGTGGAAACTCATAACGCATGAGCCTGATCGCTAACTCTAAATATAAAACCCACTCTAGAAGCCATGTATTATTAATGTAATGTCCTAAAAAACTTTTCACCAATGAGGCCTGTGTATACACTTGCAACGGCCGATTCGCATTTTGCACAATCCGTATCTCAAAACCATATACGATATCTCTTAGGCTAGGCATTTACATTTTTTCAGATATCCAAATACTCCCCCCCCCAAAAAAATTGCCATTTCACAAGCATGTGAAATGTCAGAATAATAGTAGAGAGAATGATATATTTATTTCAGCTTTAATTTCTTTCATCACATTCCCAGTGGGTCAGAAGTTTACATATACTCAATTAGTATTTGGTAGCATTGCCTTAAAATTGTTTAACTTGGGTCAAATGTTTTGGGTAGCCTTCCATAAGCTTCCCACAATAAGTTGGGTGAATTTTGGACAATTCCTCCTGACAGAGCTGGTGTGACTGAGTCAGGTTTGTAGGCCTCCTTGCTCGCACATGCTTTTTCAGTTCTGCCCAGAAATGTTCTATAGGGTTGAGGTCAGGGCTTTGTGATGGCCACTCCAATACCTTGACTTTGTTGTCCTTAAGCCATTTTGCCACAACTTTGGAAGTATGCTTGGGGTCATTGTCCATTTGGAAGACCCATTTGCGACCAAGCTTTAACTTCCTGACTGATGTCTTGAGAAGAGGTCGACCGATTATGATTTTTCAACGCCGATACCGATTATTGGAGGACCAAAAAAGCTGATGCCGATTAATTGGCTGATTTTTGTGCAATTTGTATTTATTTGTAATGATGACAATTACAACAATACTGAATGAACACTTATTTTAACTTAATATAATACATCAATAAAATCTATTTAGCCTCAAATAAATAATGAAACATGTTCAATTTGGTTTAAATAATGCAAAAACAAAAAGCGTTGGAGAAGAAAGTAAAAGTGCAATATGTGCCATGTAAGAAAGCTAACGTTTAAGTTCCTTGCTCAGAACATGAGAACATATGAAAGCTGGTGGTTCCTTTTAACATGAGTCTTCAATATTCCCAGGTAAGAAGTTTTAGGTTGTAGTTATTATAGGAATTATAGGACTATTTCTCTCTATACCATTTGTATTTCATATACCTTTGACTATTGGATGTTCTTATAGGCACTTTAGTATTGCCAGTGTAACAGTATAGCTTCCGTCCCTCGCCTCGCTCCTACCTGGCCTCGAACCAGGAACACATCGACAACAGCCACCCTCAAAGCAGCGTTACCTATGCAGAGCAAGGGGAACAATTACTCCAAGTCTCAGAGCGAGTGACGTTTGAAACGCTATTAGCGCGCACCCGCTAAATAGCTAGCCATTTCACATCGGTTACACCAGCCTAATCTTGGGAGTTGATAGGCTTGAAGTCATAAACAGCGCAATGCTTGAAGCACAGCGAAGAGCTGCTGGCAAAATGCACGAAAGTGCTGTTTGAATGAATGCTTACGAGCCTGCTGCTGCCTACCACCACTCAGTCAGACTGCTCTATCAAATCATAGACTTAATTATAATATAATAAACACACAGAAATACAAACCTTAGGTCATTAATATGGTCGAATCCGGAAACTATCATCTCGAAAACAAAACGTTTTTCCTTTCAGTGAAATACGGAACCGTTCCGTATTTTATCTAACAGGTGGCATCCCTAAGTCTAAATATCCCTGTTACATTGCACAACCTTCAATGTTATGTCATAAGGATGTACAATTCTGGAAAATTAGTTCGCAACGAGCCAGGCGGCCCAAACTGCTGCATATACCCTGACTCTGTTGCAAGAGAAGTGACACATTTTCCCTAGTTAAAAGAAATTAATGTTAGCAGGCAATATTAACTAAATATGCAGGTTTAAAAATATTGTGCATTGATTTTAAGAAAGGCATTGATGTTTATGGTTAGGTACACGTTGGAGCAACATGTACCTAAGCGATTATATGCAACGCAGGACAGGCTAGATAAACTAGTAATATCATCAACCATGTGTAGTTAACTAGTGATGATTGATTGATTGTTTTTTTTATAAGATAAGTTTAATGCTAGCTAGCAACTTACCTTGGCTTCTTACTGCATTTGCGTAACAGGCAGGCTCCTCGTGGAGTGCAAAGTAAAGCAGGTGGTTAGAGCGTTGGACTAGTTAACCGTAAGGTTGCAAGATTGAATCCCCGAGCTGACAAGGTAAAATAATCTGTCGTTCTGCACCTGAACAAGGCAGTTAACCCACCGTTCCTAGGCCGTCATTGAAAATAAAAATGTGTTCTTAACTGACTTGCCTAGTTAAATAAAGGTGTCAAAAAATATATATAAAAAAAGACGCCAAATCGGCACCCAAAAATACTGATTTCCAATTGTTATGAAAACTTGAAATCGGCCCTAATTAAATCGGCCATTCCGATTAATCGGTCGACCTCTAGTCTTGAGATGTTGCTTCGATATATCCACATCATTTTCCTTCCTCATCCTGCCATCTATTTTGTGAAGTGCACCAGTCCCTGCAGCAAAGCACCCCCAAGGCCGCTCAGCAAGGAAGAATCCACTGCTCAAAAACCGGCATAAAAAAAGCCAGACTCCTGTTTGCAACTGCACATGGGGACAAAGACCGTACTTTTTGGCGAAATGTCCTCTGGTCTGATGAAACAAAAATAGAACTGTTTGGCCATAATGACCATCATTTTGTTTGGAAGAAAAAGGGGAAGGCTTGCAAGCCAAAGAACAACATCCCAACCGTGAAGCACGGGGGTGGCAGCATCATGTCGTGGGGGTGCTTTGCTGCAGGAGGGGCTAGTGCACTTCACAAAATAGATGGCAGCATTAGGAAGGAAAATGATGTGGATATATCGAAGCAACATCTCAAGACATCAGTCAGGAAGTTAAAGCTTGGTCGCAAATGGGTCTTCCAAATGGACAATGACCCCAAGCATACTTCCAAAGTTGTGGCAAAATGGCTTAAGGACAACAAAGTCAAGGTATTAGAGTGGCCATCACAAAGCCCTGACCTCAACCCTATAGAACATTTGTGGGCAGAACTGAAAAAGCATGTGCGAGCAAGGAGGCCTACAAACCTGACTCAGTCACACCAGCTCTGTCAGGAGAACTTGGCCAAAATTCACCCAACTTATTGTGGGAAGCTTGTGGAAGGCTACCCGAAACATTTGACCCAAGTTAAACAAATTTAAAAGGCAATGCTACCAAATACTAATTGAGTGTATGTAAACTTCTGACCCACTGGGAATGTGATGAAAGAAATAATTCTCTACTATTATTCTGACATTTCACATTTTTTAAATAAAGTGCGTGATCCTAACTGACCTAAGACAGTGAGTTTTTACAAGGATTAAATGTCAGGAATTGTGAAAAACTGAGTTTAAATGTATTTGGCTAAGGTGTATGTAAACTTCCGACTTCAACTGTACATACATACACACACACACAACCGTTCAAAAGTTTGGGGTCACTTAGAAATGTCCTTGTCCATGAAATCATACATGAAATTAGTTGCAAAATGAATAGGAAATATGGTCAAGACGTTGACAAGGTTGTAAATAATTATTTTTTTATTGAAATAATTATTCTGTCCTTCATTTGCAGCAATTACAGCCTTGCAGACCTTTGGCATTATAGTTGTCAATTTGTTGAGGTGTTCTGAAGAGATTTCACCCCATGCTTCCTGAAGCACCTCCCACAAGTTGGATTGGCTTGATGGGCACTTCGTACGTACCATACGGTCAAGCTGCTCGCACAACAGTTCAATAGGGTTGAGATCCAGTGACTGTGCTGGCCACTCCATTATAGACAGAATACCAGCTGACTGCTTCTTCCCTAAATAGTTCTTGCATAGTTTGGAGCTGTGCTTTGGGTCATTGTCATGTTGTAGGAGGAAATTAGCTCTAATTGAGCGCTGTCCACAGGGTATGGTGTGATAGCCTTCCTTCCTTCAAGATCCCTTTTACGCTGTACAAATCTCCCACTTTACCACCACCAAAGCACCCCCAGACCATCACATTGTCTCCACCATGCTTGACAGATGGCGTCAAGCACTCCTCCAGCATCTTTTCTGCATCTCACGAATGTTCTTTGTGATCCGAACACCTCAAAAACATAAGATTTGTCTGTCCATAACACTTTTTTCCAATCTTCCTCTGTCCAGTGTCTGTGTTCTTTTGCCCATCTTAATCTTTATTGGCCAGTCTGAGATATGGCTTTTTCTTTGCAACTCTGCCTAGAAGACCAGCATCCCGGAGTCGCTCTTCACTGTTGACGTTGAGACTGGTGTTTTGCTATTTAATGAAGTTGCCAGTTGAGGACTTGTGAGGAATCTGTTTCTCAAACTAGACACTCTAATGTACTTGTCCTCTTGCTTAGTTGTGCACCGGGGCCTCCCACTCCTCTTTCTATTCTGGTTAGAGCCAGTTTGCACTGTTCTGTGAAGGGAGTAGTACACAGCGTTGTACGAGATCTTCCGTTTCTTGGCAATTTCTTGCATGGAAAAACCTTCATTTCTCAGAACAAGAATAGACTGACGAGTTTCAGAAGAAAGATCTTTCTGGCCATTTTGAGCCTGTAATCGAACCCACACATGCTTATGCTCCAGATACCCAACTAATCAAAAGAAGGCCAGTTTTATTGCGTCTTTAAAATCAGAACAACAGTTTTCAGCTGTGCTAACATAATTGCAAAAGGGTTTTCTAATTATCAATTAGCCTTTTAAAATGATAAACTTGGATTAGCTAACACAACGTGCCGTTGGAACACAGGATTTTCACCATGATAGAACTGAGTGTTTTGCATTGATCTCTTTTGGGTCTTGTGGAAACTGTTCAGTGGGAGCCTGTAATTGCCAATGAAGTGGGGAAAATAGTATACTGATGTCAGGGCTGACTGGAGGGCTAAATGCACAGAAGTAGCTCAACACACGGTTATAAAAACTACATTCAAAGGTTTGTTGTTTTATGAAATTAAGTATTATAAAACAGTGGGCTACTAGCTCAATATTGAGAGTTGAAAAATAAAAAAGTATACCTGTTGAGATTTCTAGCTCACTCAGGAAAAAAAAAAAAGATATATATAAATAGATAAAAGAGAAGCAAATGGGTCTGATGTGTTCAATTAAATGGGGAACGAGTGATTTCTTTAAGTTTCTTAGATGCTCAAATATGTTACGTTATGTGCGCATGCGTAGCTTCATTAGAGACTTAAATTACAGCACCTGGTAATCACTTCCCCGTAGACAATCATCAGGAGCACACAGCCCGTTGGTATGTAACTGCGAACTACTCAGTCTAGCATTGATGTTTAAGTCAATTATATGTTTGTGCACTGAACGTTTACCTCACTGTGTCGGTGTTAGTTAGCCGGGAGTAACTTGTAGCTCGCTGGGTGTGGTAGCTCAGCGACCCAGATGCTATATAGCATTAGGCTATTATTATCAGCCATTTGCATTGTGCTGATTGTTCGGAGCACTCTGCTGGTTTCTGGTGGCGGTGGTGATAGCGGTGGTTTGGTTCGGTGATCCATGGTGGAGTGCCGCATTATGTTGCGTTTGTGTGTAAATCCTTTGGACGAGGCATGTGGTGGCATGGGTTCTGTGTCCTGTGACAGCGTTCATAGCAACCTGTGACGGCAGAGTCACTGTGCGCATGCTCCTCTGGCGCTGGGCATTCTGGGTGATGTAGTCGGTGCTGTTTTAAGCCAGATTCGCCACATCTTTGATGGTGTTGCAGGCTTATTTGATTTATTATTATTATTATTATTATTATTATTATTATTATTATTATTATTATTATTATTATAATATTACTTGAATAATATACTAAATAATATATCTGAATAATATATTGTCATTACTTGTTTGTTGTATTTCAGGTTTATGACCTGTGGTCATTTGATTTAAAATAAAATTAAGGACAAAACACGAGTCATGACATTGTGTGCTTCCTGGTGAGCCTTTTCGGAGGGCTAAATAACGAAAATCCGAACAGTCATAAACCACCGGTTCTCCTTTACATGGATAATGCAAGTGCTAGAACATTCGTCACGAGACTAACTTCTGATAAGCAAACAGTCCACCCATAAAGCTGTCTGCTCATCTGCTGACTTACTAGGCAAATCATTAATGAGTGAAAGCCAAGAATAAGGATAGAGTCTACAGTTAAAGGACTACTTAAACCCAGTTGGCAGAAAACACTTGAGCTTGAGTTAAACGCTAGAAAAGTTGGCAAGATGGCAGCATCAGAGGAGGAGCTGGAGAGGTTAAAACAGAAGCGGTCAGCAGCCCAGACTGCGTTCACTAGAAGAGCCAATTACCTCACCTCCAGAGCTAGTGCACTGGGGGAAAGTGAAATGAGAAGTGAGTGGAGGAACTTTAAAGTGGATCACTCCAGAGTCAGAGATGCAGGGTTTGAGTATGCCACGGCCCTGAGAGAAGTGGACGATGATGAAGCCAAAAAGAAGGCGGAAAACATTGACGGAAAAACAGCAGAATGTGACTGTAAGTTTGATGAAACTGAACAAGTCATCCTGATCAGATTCTGGACAAGGTTCGCTGAGGCGGAGATTACCACCCTCACTGAAGAGGCTGGATCAGCCATGGACCAGGCCGAGGACACCGATCACCACCACCACCAGGAGGGAATGTGAATTGATTCATAGGAACCTGGAACGGGAGGTCAACAACTTCGAACGAGGATTGGATGAGTGGAAAGATTTGATCCCTCGGTCCAAGGCAACAGAGTCAAAGGACCAGGTCCGGAAGTTGAAGAAAAGGCGTGAAAAACTGTGGGATGAGTGGGCATGGAAAGGCGGTTCTCAATCCGACGACGAAGGGAAACTGGGAAAAGTGAAAATTGTGGAGCAGGAGGAGCCAGTTGGGACTTACAACTACAGGCCCCAGATCAGCCTAGAACGTGCACGCTTGCCCATGTTTGCTGGTAATATGAGGGATTACTACCGCTGGAAAGCTGAATGGGAGGACTTGCAACGTCTGGGAAACCCTCATGGATTGGAAAACGTGAGAAAATTCCATCTCTTGGGAAGCCTAGATGAAAAAGTCAAGAGGGACCTCGTATTGTCCAGCTGTGGATCCGCCAACGACGTGTTCAGGCTCCTGGACAACAAGTACGGAAATAAGCCAAAAATAGTGCTGCTGATTGCACACGAAGTGCAAGGACTTTGCCCCATCAAAGGAAACCATCCAAGGAAGCAATCGAACTGATTCAAGCTGTGGAGAGAGCTCTTCGTGACCTACAAGTCTTAGGGGAGGAAGATGCTGTGAAGAACCGAGTGGTTGCGCAGTTGATTGAAAGTAAGCTTCCTGACTCCATGAAAGAAAAGTGGATAACACACAAAAATGACCCTGGAAGCGGGTTTTCACCACGCAACCACTTTGACTGTCTACTGCAATACTTGAAGAAGCAGGAGGACATTCTCGAGGAGCTAGACCAGCTACAGCCTAGCCCGGCGGACAATACTGAGAGGTCGAGCGAGAAGAAAAAAGAAAGGAGGGCATTCACCAGAGCCACATCAGGAAACACCCTAAAGGGCGCTCAACCAAGCTCATGCATCACATGTGGAGACAACGAGCATGGAAGTAGGCTGTTCGCCTGCAAGGTCTTCAAGAAGCTCAATCTGACAGGCAAGAAGGCTCAGCTTAGGAGAGCAGGAGCATGCTTTAAGTGCTTGCGCCTTCATGGTGACGATGGCAGCTGCACACAAAAGTATCTATGCTCAAAGGATGACTGTCAGAAAGAGGGCTCTTCAGACCATAATTACTTGCTCTGTCCAAAGTCACAGATCAAGAAGAAAGAGGAAAAGAGCGGAGAGCAGAGCGACGCAAAATTGGGGAAAAGGGGGCTTGGACTAACCAACAAACAGGAGGAGCTCCTTGCCAAACTTTCTCCAGAGGTGCGAGCAGAGTTCAAAGAAGCCTTTTCAAATAAGATCACGACAAAAGTGTGTGCTAGCATTGGTTGTGAGCCAAAAGAGTGCCCTGTCATAATGATGCTACTGGATGTGACGACAAACTCTGGCCAGCTAGTCGGTACATTGATTGATCTCGCTTCAGATACTAATTATATCTCTAATAAAGCAGCACAGCGTCTCAAGCTAAATGGTGAGAGCATTAAGTTGATTGTCCAAGGTGTTGGAGGGATGGAGAAAACCATTACTACCATGAAGTATACCCTGAGGCTGAGAGTAAAAACTCCCAGAGGTACAATAGCAGAGCACAAACTCCTCTGTTACGGCTTGGAAGATGTTGCGAAGGTGAACCAAGCTGTCACGCCACAGCAACTGCAGAAGTTCTTTCCAAATGTTCAACTCAAGGACTTGGTCCGGCCCGAAAAGATCGACCTGTTGATTAGCCACAGAGAGGGTCGCCTTGTCCCACAGCCAGTCAGAGTAGTTGGAGACCTCGTCCTCTGGGATGGTCCCCTTAGGAAGACTGTTGGTGGAACGCATCCTGACCTCTTTGAAGTGATAGACCTAGCAGTGCACAGGTCTGAAACACATTTCGCTAGGTCAATGAGAACAGCTTCAAGGGCGTACAAAGAGATTCTCGTGAAGACGGGAGGACCCAGTGGAGTTTCGGTGGAAGAAGACGCAATCCTCCGAAACACTGCAACTACCAACAAATACGTTTTTGAATGGTTTAAGTGGGACAGTATTGGCGCCGCCTGTGATCCTCAGTGTGGTGGCTGCAGATGCGGTAGGTGCCCCCCTGGAGGCAAGGAAATGACCCTAGGAGAGGAAAGAGACTTGGAGAAAATAAAGGAATGTCTGACCTACGTGCAAGCTGACAAGCACAGCGAATCCCCTCACTGGGACGCAGCTTACCCGTGGAAAGGAGACCCCACAACACTGCCTGACAATCGACGTGCAGTGGAAGCAACCTTTTTAAACACTGAGAAACGACTGGAGAGGGAGCCGGAATGGAAGGCTGCGTACAGAGAGCAAATCCACGATATGGTCTCAAGAGGGGCTGCCGTTAAAGTCACCCAGGAGGAAATCGATAGCTGGAAGGGACCTAAGTGGTATATCAGTCATTTAGTTGCTCCTAATCCTCACTCAACCACTACCCCTGTAAGAATTGTCTGGAACAGTAGCCAAGAATTCATGGGAATAAGTTTAAATGACCTACTGTACAAGGGTCCTGATGTCCTAAATCAGATAAGGGGCGTGCTTCTGAGATTCAGGACTGGGTTGTACGCCGCCCTGAGCGATGTGAAAAAATGTACAACTCTGTCTGGCTAGAAGACAAAGAAGTACACCTCCATAGATTCCTCTGGAGAGACAATCCCGAGGAGGTGATCGAAGTCTTTGCTGTCGTCAGGGTCAACATTGGCGATAAACCTGCTGGTTGTATCGCCCAGGTGGCAATGAGAGAAACAGCCAACCTGCCCCAGTTTGCAGACATGGTTGAGGAGCGCAGAGTTGTGGTAGAAGATAGTTATGTGGATGACATCTTGACGTCCCACAATGACTTGCAGATACTGGAGAAAATCACCAAAGGAGTGGAAAAGATCTTAAAGGCTGGAGGCTTCTCCCTTAAGCCATGGGTCTTATCAGGCCAAAGTGGGAGGTCCGCAACCACAACTGATGCCAGTATCAGTAAGACAACTGTGAGTGTGCCCAAAACGCTGGTATTACCCAACCAGATGCGGAACGAAGAGAGCAAAGCACTTGGAGTCGGCTATGAACCAGAGACCGACAAACTTCGTGTGATGACCTCTGTAAATTTCTCAAAGAAGAGAGGAAAGATGAGAACAGGAGTCGATTTGCGCGAAGAGGAAGTCAGAGGTAAAACTCCAAACCCATTGACCCGTCGGATGCTGCTAAGCCAGATCGCTGGATTCTACGACCCCATTGGTCTTGCCACACCCGTAAAGCAGAAAGGGGTTATGCTTGTGAGAGAAGCTTACCAAGAAGCGAGTATAAGCAGTCCAGTTAAGGACACTTGGGATGACCCACTCTCACCAAAACTACGAGAGGCTTCCATAAGACTCCTCGAAGAATATGTGAGACTTGCCCAGATCAGGTTCGAAAGAAGCCTCACACCAACTGGAGCCATAGGCCATCCAATGGGAGTCACGTTTTCAGATGGGAGTGAGGCTTCCTACGGCGTGGTGCTCTATCTCCGTTGGGAGACGGAGAATGGGGTCGTAGTGAGGCTGGTTGAGTCAAAAGTAAAGCTTACCCCTCTCAACCAGAAAGGAAACGTGATTAAGGCAGAGGTATGTGGTGCTGTCTTTTCGATCCGCCTGAGAAAATACCTTGTAAAGCACTGCCGCATCAAGGTCGCACGCTGGGTCCACTTCGTGGATAGCCAAACAATCCTGGGAGCAATTCACAAGGATAGCTATGGCTACCAAACTTTCTTCGCTAACCGCATCGGAGAGATCCAGAAGGCTGGACCAGTGGAAGACTGGAGGTGGATTGAGGGCAACCTGAACATAGCAGACATCATCACAAGGGGAGCAACTCCTGAGGAACTCGATGAAGGGTCAGAGTGGCAACAAGGCCCAGAGTTCCTGAGTTGGCCTGAGGCTGAGTGGCCTGTGAAGACGGCCAGTGAGATAGTGACCAGCGTGGCTGATGACGTTAAAAGGTTGCAGAGAAGAGCGTTCTCAGCTGTAGTCACCAGGTCTCAGGCAGAAAAATTGTCAGGCCCCAGCAATACTGATGTTGGGGCAGACTTGCAAGACTCCGCACCGTGACCGCAGATGAAAGACCAAGGTCCAATTCCAGCAGTAGAGAGGCCAAAGAGGAAGCCCTGGGGTGTAGCTCTAGTGAGCCTTGTCGGGCCCGAACGATTCAGTAGCTTGTCTAAATTGTGTGGAACAATCGCCTGGGTTCGAAGAGCGGCAGAATCCTGGCTGAGGACAAGCTACCAAGCCTCGAGCTCAGCAAACGGGGAGGTGAGGGGCCCCAGGCTGTCTGTGGGAGAGAGAACAGCAGCTTTCCAAGACCTAGCCCTTGCAGCCCAAGACGGCGTGAACTTTCAGGATACGACCTTAAACCGCCTTGTTGTGATGAAAGATGACAACAATGGACTCTTACTTTGTGGTGGTAGAGTCCAGTCTTGGAATGAAGACGGAACCGCTGTACCTTTAATCCCGTTCCGGTCGTGGCTGGGGGCCTTGCTTGCGAGGGAAGCTCACGAAGTGAATCATGAAGGGGTGGCTGCCACACTGCTGCACACTAAAAGAAAGGCCTGGGTTGTGCAAGGTCGGAGGACAGTGAAGAAGGTGGTCAACAGGTGCATCACTTGCAAGACGCAAAGAGCCCGGCTCTGCCGGCAAGTGATGAGCGCTCTTCCTCAGGAACGTACCAGTAGAGCGAACCCATTCGAGTATACTACACTAGACCTCTTTGGACCCTTTGAAGTGAGGGACGCTGTTAAGAAAAGAACCAAGAAAAAGGTCTGGGGAGTCGTGTATTGCTGCATGACTTCCAGAGCCGTCCATGCTGATCTCATCGATGACCAGTCTTCTGAGAGCTTTCTTCAGGCCTACTCCCGGTTCACTGCTCTGAGAGAGCTACACAAGCACCTGGCCTGTTTGCAGAAGGCATCTGTTGAAGACAAGGCTGACAGAAATAGCACAGAGTGGAAATGGGACTTTCATCCTGCAGACTCGCCATACAGGAATGGAGCAGCAGAGGCAGCTGTTAAGCTCCTTAAAAGAGCTCTTAACAGTCTTGGCGGAACAACTGGCTGCTACACCTGGGGGGAGTTCCAGACCCTTCTCTACTCTGCAGCCAACTTGACTAATGAGCGACCCATCGACGCCAGGGCACAGGAACAAGAGGACTCAGTGGAGTCCTTGACCCCCAACTCCCTTATCCTGGGGCGCACCGGACAGGGAGGTGACATACACAGAAAATCGTCATTCGCAGGGATGTGAGGAGGTTGGTGATCTTGATTCCTGCTGAAGACCAAGAGGAGGTAAGATAAGTCCTCGCCATGGGTACCCAAAGACTGTGACTCGGTGTTCTTTGCTTAGCTAGCGGGTAACCCTGGGAGGCAACTGAGTGCTTCGAGGGCAAACCTACACTCAGTAGGAGGAAAGGTGGTGGAGCCTACCTCCTTAGTTAATACATGTTTGTAAATGCCTACAAAGACTGGACTTTAGTTTGAAATTTTCACTGAGAGACTCAAGAGACTGTGCCCTCCTTGGATCTTCGATCAGTCGGCCAAGTGGGAGGTGTTGAGATTTCTAGCTCACTCAGGAAAAAAAGAAAAAGATATATATAAATAGATAAAAGAGAAGCAAATGGGTCTGATGTGTTCAATTAAATGGGGAACGAGTGATTTCTTTAAGTTTCTTAGATGCTCAAATATGTTACGTTATGTGCGCATGCGTAGCTTCACTAGAGACTTAAATTACAGCACCTGGTAATCACTTCCCCGTAGACAATCATCAGGAGCACACAGCCCGTTGGTATGTAACTGCGAACTACTCAGTCTAGCATTGATGTTTAAGTCACTTATATGTTTGTGCACTGAACGTTTACCTCACTGTGTCGGTGTTAGTTAGCCGGGAGTAACTTGTAGCTCGCTGGGTGCGGTAGCTCAGCGACCCAGATGCTATATAGCATTAGGCTATTATTATCAGCCATTTGCATTGTGCTGATTGTTCGGAGCACTCTGCTGGTTTCTGGTGGCGGTGGTGATAGCGGTGGTTTGGTTCGGTGATCCATGTTGGAGTGCCGCATTATGTTGCGTTTGTGTGTAAATCCTTTGGACGAGGCATGTGGTGGCATGGGTTCTGTGTCCTGTGACAGCGTTCATAGCAACCTGTGACGGCAGAGTCACTGTGCGCATGCTCCTCTGGCGCTGGGCATTCTGGGTGATGTAGTCGGTGCTGTTTTAAGCCAGATTCGCCACATCTTTGATGGTGTTGCAGGCTTATTTGATTTATTATTATTATTATTACTTGAATAATATATCTGAATAATATATTGTCATTACTTGTTTGTTGTATTTCAGGTTTATGACCTGTGGTCATTTGATTTAAAATAAAATTAAGGACAAAACACGAGTCATGACATTGTGTGCTTCCTGGTGAGCCTTTTCGGAGGGCTAAATAACGAAAATCCGAACAATACCTACAGTAGAGAAAGTGGAGATGGGCTTTTCAACAAGTACAACAGTAGTTGCTTCCAAATTGCATTTTTAAATGTTATACATAGAGAATGCATTTTTCAGTGCCCACGTATGAGGAAAGTGAGTGAGTGAGTGAGTGAGTGAGTGAGTGAGTGAGTGAGTGAGCTCATCACAGCAGCCGACCCTAACGAAACAGGCACAGACGCAGGGCAGACACAATCATTTCAGGAATAATGAGGATAATGCACTTTACTGTTCGACCAAATCATGGTCTTATCCACGCAAGAAATAGTCCGTTTTGATTGCGGTGTCCAGGTAGAATGTGCAACTCGCACCGATGCTACCAATTAAAAATATAACTCGCACAGCCATTTCAAAGGGTCGCAAAAATGTGACTAAATTGTCGAAGTCTGTAGCCCTGTTGTGTATGATAGTGTTGTAGTTTGACTATTCAGGTGGAAAGCTTTTAAAGCCTACAGCTAGATCCAGCTGTTTATCAGCTCTGTACTTAAAATAGGCTATACAATTAGACTGCCTTGCACATAGTACCCTGTTTGTCCTTGGAACAATATTAAGGGTGCATAATATATCTGCATAATATTCTGTTTTCAGGTGCTTTTATCTAGAAACCCATAACCTGACTCATAGCCAAAGCTAAGGACAAAAGACTGGTTAAGGCCAGTTGCTTCAGAAAAACATGCATCTTAATACCTGCATGATATTGCCTTGAACTATATGGAGCTGGTTGCTATGGCCAACTTACAGTCTTGACAGCCATCCTATATAACATTCAACGGACAATAAAATACCGCTCTCGCGCAGGCAGCGGTACAAGAAAAATAAACATTTTACAGAAAGGATTTTGTGCAAACGGTGTAACACAAGATCTGATTAAAAATACCAATAAAGGAAATATAAATCACATGGATATTAGGCTTCCGTTCAAAAATATGATTACAGTAGGATAAAATATGGCCCATCAGTTTGAAATGCCTTTGCATCCAAACTTTATTTTCTGCATCACTCATTCAGGTGACTATGAGATTGAAACAAACATCTAATGCTGTGCTGTAAAGCTGAGAAATATGAGTCTTGCATCCCAATGAGCTTCAAAATACTGTAGTGTCAACCTACTCGGAATGACACTGCCAACGTTATGAATCAGGACCTTACTGCAGGGAGTAGGAGACAGTGGTTTGACCAAACTAGAGCTTCAGAAACAGACAATGGAGCTGCCTTCTAATGCTTCTGTAGGGCAGGTTAGATGTATCCCCTTTCAGACCCATGTCCACTACTGCAATGTTTTGACTGAGTTATGACTTGGACAAGAGGACACTTGCCACTAGTCTTTAAATCAGTTGAGGTCTGTCTGTGTCTGTTTGACAGGGCGGAACAAGAAAAATAAATGTCTTAACAGATGAAGCACAGACAGAGGAGAGGGGCTGCTGGGGTGTACAAACAACATG
The DNA here is from genome assembly GCF_965601325.2 of Salmo salar. Lineage (NCBI taxonomy): Eukaryota > Metazoa > Chordata > Actinopteri > Salmoniformes > Salmonidae > Salmo > Salmo salar. Next base: position 42,527,536 of record NC_138305.1, on the reverse strand, counting down.
GTCACACATACTTTGGGTTAGTTCATAGGACCATCCTTTTGGATTGGTTATCAAATGGAAAACTGCAAGGCTAGAGTAGGTAAAATACTAGTCTGGTGGCCTAGTCTGTCTTGTACTTTAGCCGACTCACATATAATGTACTGAAATGTGAAACCCTGCCACGAGCAAAAGCTGTGCCCACTTTAAAGGGTTAATAGCCCATACAAGGTCAGGTTCTAGGATAATGTGGAACCACTCTCTCTTCTTTACTTCAATGGATCTTGCTCCTAGTGTGGATGGGATACTTGCCTCCTAAATTACCTTGTAGCAAAACATAGGCTTTATTAAAAGGGGTAACAATTAAATGTTCTCAATTTGAAAATGGCTTTAGGATGTGATTAGCGCGCGCACACACACACACACACACACACACACACACACACACACACACACACACACACACACACACACACACACAATCAATTCATTCCAGCTGGTGGCATAAACAGCTGTTAGCACCTCGGGTTAAAAGTTATTATTATTGAGCAGTACAAGACACTGAGTAATACAGTAATGGCGTCCCGTGTTCAATTGTATGATTGAATAATACCCATGACCAAACTAGGCATTTCATTTTCTACAAACTTAATGACTACGTTAACTAGCAACATAATTGTTACATTTGCGTTCTGTACAGTCAGAGCATCGATTCGCTGATGGACGCCAGGATCGGGGTCAGTTACCTCCTCAGCACCCGAGCCTTGACAGGTGGAGTAGCAGGGTCACAGCACCTGATACAAGGACCCTTGATACCCGAATATCTAACTATAACAGTTACAATCCTTACCTTTGTCAGCTGTGCTATTTTCTTGCTCATTTTGAGGTGCAGATCTTGGGTATATTCCATGGTGATTGTTGATGATGAGCCAGAATTATATTTCCCTGCTCCGGTCGATGGATTGCCAACAGCAGGGCTGTAGTACTGCTGCCAACCCGCTCCAGTCGCCATCTTCACGATCCTTCAAATGTTGTTACTATAAGAATGTGATGTAGCGATCAATGGCACAATGGTCAAAGCAGGTTCTCCTGCAACGGGATCTTTCTCCTCGAAACCGTAAAATAAAACAACATCAAGACATCAATCTTTCAACTGCTGGATATCAATCTCTCATTTTGCGCAGGGAAAAAAACTAATGCAATAGCTGATAGCATAACGTTGTAATATTTGCCCTTATTTGCTGAACCAATTAACACTGCCTACCATCTTCACAGAAATGTTGCAGTTTCATGAAGAGGTCCTCAGCATTAACTAACGTTAGATGGCTATCGTTAGGTGTAGCAACAGCATTCGTTTGACCACACTCAAATTCCGGAAATTCGTCGATTTGTATTTGCAATAATGAAAGAGCTTGGTGAATTGATGTTACTCACGTTGAACCCGATATTTTGCACCGGAGAGAGCCGGTCCGAAGAGAGGTTTCTTCAATGCATAACTAGCTATGGCAGGCTGAGTGGTTGCTGCACTGCTAAGGACTCGGTTACCATGGATCACTTCAACAGTTTACATGACTGACGTCAGTTCCGTTCGTTTTCACGCTCTCCCCTCAGTTTCATTGATGCGATGAAATATTATTGGTACTGCTACGATGGAGAGCAGAGTCAGCGGAAACCTTCACCACATTTCAATAGTGTTAATCAAAACATTGTAATTTTTGCATATTTTGGGGATATGGTTCAAGGAGAGAGAGAGAGTGTGTGTGTGTGTGTGTGTGTGTGTGTGTGTGTGTGTGTGTGTGTGTGTGTGTGTGTGTGTGTGTGTGTGTGTGTGTGTGTGTGTGTGTGTGTGATGCGTGTGTATGACCAGATCACACATTTTAGGAGGTGTGTGAGGAGGACAAAGCTGGTCATTGATCAAGCTTGCTGCCTGCATGCCTGGAGCACCTATACATAGGAACATTTCCACTGAGCTAGTCTTAAATCCCTGTGCTGAATATAGTAGGCTAGTAACCTCATATAGGAAGAGAATACTGAAGCAGAATATCCCACTCAAACCATAGTCCAATTCATAGTCCTTCCTCTTATTCTGATTATTCTGTCTGATTTCTTTCACTCTCACAGTGGCTGCCTATCAGGCACACAGTTTTAGTTTCCCATTTCACTTATGCTTGGGATGAAAACAGGGAGAAGACACGTTAGCATTCCCTAAAGTGTCATTTGACCTTTTACTGCAGTGGGTCACACAGAGTGTGTCTTGTTAGTCTTAAACAAATCTACTTTGAAATAAAGGTATACACCTCACACACATGGTTATGGGCTTTAAAAAAACAAGACACCTGTACCATGTCAGTTATAGAGTTGATATGTAAAATGTTTTGGTTGCATCCCAATATTACACTTTATATACACCACAGAAGATTGAAATATAACAAAACCGTTTGACATAAACACCGGATTTTCTGCAGATTTTGTGAAATATTGTTGATTATGAAAAATATGAATACAGTTCCACTCATGAGGCCACAAAAGGGCGATTTGGTCATTTTACTGCAGGAAAGGGCTACAACCTCTTAAATGTAACTAAATGTAATCGAAAATGTAATCTATGTAAAACCCAAAAGTAATTTTTTATCATGAGAGGGCCTTATACAATAGGCTAACAAGTAATGCTGCATACTCCAAGAAAGGTTAAAATCTCACCTTTCTGTAACAAATAGCTATACGTTGCTGAGGTGTAGTAACTTTTGAGGACAGAATCTCAAATACACAGTAGAAATTTGATAGAAATATGAAAATAGGAAATATTGTATATTATGTATTTCCTATTCAACAAAACTGCATGAATAAGGCTTGAAATGCTTATATAACTGTGATAGGCTAAATCTTATAGTTAGTCGTTTTATTAATGTATATCTTAATGTATATCTTAATCTTAACTATAAGATTTAGCCTATCACAGTTAATACAACATGCCCCAAAACTATAGGCTATTACACCATTACTGCATGTCAGCCGCATGAAACATTCGTGAATTTACTGGAAACCAGGTGGTATACGCTCCAAATTGAGTTGTGGTTTGAGGAGAACACTTATATTTTGTCAAGGCGGAGATGAGTGGCCGAGACCGAGGCGCGCGTGGATAACAGCGGAGGCATCAATTCAGGCTACAAGACCTAATGACAATCGCAGAACTTCATTACACTACACGTAAGTGTTTTGTAACTGATTTCTCTTTCCATTCATCAAATTGCGGGTGCACAGTTCACTGTTGGGGTTTGGATGCCGAAATTATTTTGTGAGTGAACGAATGTGCACAGGTAGCCTGCAGGAGTGCCTTTTTTTAAGTGATTGTTTGACAATAACATTAAAACATCATGACTGGTTGTGTTTATGCCACATTAAAAGCCTTAGACGGCGTGTCCATAAGGATAGGGGAAGCTAAGCTTTCCATAAAGTACATTTTATTAAATTTCCCAAATTATTTACCCAAATTAGCTTTCTCCTGTCTATAGACTACAGAAATAAATAAAACATCATTGGTCTACTATGCCAGAAAGCATGATTTGGCCAGAGAGGTTCATTAGCTTCTTAAAAAAAGATGACTGTTTTAAATCACATAACCTACAGTCACATAGCCTACAGTCACAAAGCCTACAGTCAGAAGGGCAATCATACCAAATATGATTGTTAAATTGACTCTGTCAGTGAAAAACAGAGAGACCCAGCCATGCATATTGCAATTTTTTAAAATACAATCACAGAAAAACTGTTTGGAAAGCAAATTGCTATTGCTGTAAAGAGATGACAATGAAAATACTTTTAGTCATCAAAATTATTAACTTAATTGGCACTAGCAGAGAACATTGACCAAGGTGAGGTGCATATTCACTTTCTTTATCATTGGGTCAGTCCCAATTTTGTTTGTTTTTGGACAATAATTTCCTCCTCCAGGTTAGATGGACTTCATATTGTATTTGTGTCTCCCCTTTTCGTAGGCCGATTAAATGGATCAGAAAATATTGTTTTTATTGATCTGTTTGTTTGTCAGTGTCAGCAGAGTAGGCTACCCTTGTAACGCCCTGGCCATAGAGAGGGTTTTTTTGTTCTTTATTTTGGTTAGGCAGGGTGTTACATTGGGTGGGCGTTCTATGTTCGTTTTCTAGTTTTTTTTGTATTTCTTTGTTTTGGGCCGTGTGTGGCTCCCAATCAGGCACAGCTGAAGTTCGTTGTTGCAGATTGGAAGTCACACATTAGGAGCATGTTTTTCCTTTGGGTTTTGTGGGTAATTGTTTCTGTTGAGTGTTTTGCACCTGACAGGACTGTTTGGCTGTCAGTTTTCTCGTTTTGTTTTGTGTAGTGTTCTTTAGTAAATTAAACTTCAATGATGAACACTAACTCCGCTGCGCCTTGGTCTACTCTCTCTCCCGACAGCCGTTACAACCCTGTAATTTTTGTAGCATAAAAATAAATGCTTGTGCGTTGGGTGTTAAGTACTGGTAAGAAATAAAATCTACTTTCACCTCTGCTTATGTAAAATACATATTTATATATTTAGTGTTAGAGAAAATGTATATATTTTCTTAAGGTCTCTGTTGATCAAAATGTCTGACCCCATTCCTGTGAATGTCTCACAGAGCTCTAGCTTGGCCTCCTGATGTCACAACTTCCGCCGAAGTAGGTTCCTCTCCTTGTTCGTTCGGCGGTCGGCGTCGCTGGACTTCTAGCCATCATCGATCCACTTTTCATTTTCCATTAGTTTTTTCTTGTCTTCCCACACACCTGGTTTCAATTCCATCATTACATGTTATGTATTCCCCCCATGTCCTTGTCCGGAATTGTTTAGTGTAAATGCTTGTGCACGTTATGTCTGGTGTGCGACGGGTTTTGTACCCATTGATTGATTGTTCTGTTTTCCGGTGGTTTTTATTATTAAACTGCGCCGTTGGAAACAGAGTTTTTGCTCTCCTGCGCCTGACTTCTCTGCCGCCAGTACGCACCCCTTACACCTGAACTCATTAGGAACTCACCTTTCATCTCATATTAATCTTGTCCATCTATGACAAACAAAGTGTTTTCTGTTTAAAATCAATTAAATATTTTTGATTACTGGCTGTAAATCGATCTCTGAATGTGCTACAGTGATGAACCCACTCTCTCCTGCTGCACTATGAGAAGGATTCCAGGCATATGCATTGTTATTGGCTGTGACATAGGGTTCAGCAAGGGGTTGATGGACAGTCGGAAGGGCATCCCAGCTTCAAGTGGAGTCAGATTCCACATCATATTTCACACAGGCAGAAGAGACATCTTCCTGTGTCCGTGAGAATCAGGGCTACCACTCAATGCAATCCATTTCGATCTATGGTGTCCACATATCGATTTATAGGCGAAACCAGTATCAAGACCACGCAGGTCTCCAAAAGAGGGGACTTTACATCGAAGAGGTTTTAAAACTCACTTTGCTGCTTTACTACAACATCATCATGTTATGTCATAAAGGTTAACAGCACAGCCCTAGGATATTTGAGACACCTGGGTATGTTCCTTCAAATCAATACAGCCTAAAAGCTCGCAGTGGAATTCTCCCTGGCTTTATCCACTGTCTCTGTGCCTCCTGTCTGTGAAATGAAACAGCTAAAAGGACTGGGAGAAACATCATGGGGGAATTGGGTAGATTGTCCTTAAGAGGCATAGAGGCATGGCTGGCACAAAAACCCTGACATGGAAAAACATCAATACTCTAGTTGTAGAGAATGAAACGGTCTTTGAGAGTACAATGTGAGGTGAAAGCATTTGAACCAGGGTTTGGATGGCTTGTTACTTTGTGATCTTGGAATAGGAATCAGACATACTGTAGGTCTTGTGGTTTGGAGCCCCGAGCAGCCACTTGGAGCCGTGTTGATTGTGGTGATTTGTAAATAGGCCACATTCTCATTTAACTTTCTGTTGATGAATAATTGAACAGCCTGCTCTGACTGAAGCATCTCTTGTGGATTTTTTTCCAGAGTTGTGCTGTTTAGTTGGCACATTAGGAGAGGCATGGGGACTGCTAAAAATGTGTGCCGACCAAAATCATTGGCACTGTGAAGACAGATGAGAAATCTGGTGCAGGAGAGAGATGCACCAGGGAGTATGGATTCTGGTGCAGTAGAGAGATGCACCAGGGATTATGGATTCTGGTGCAGTAGAGAGATGCACCAGGGATTATGGATTCTGGTGCAGTAGAGAGATGCACCAGGGATTATGGATTCTGGTGCAGGAGAGAGATGCACCAGGGATTATGGATTCTGGTGCAGGAGAGAGATGCACCAGGGATTATGGATTCTGGTGCAGGAGAGAGATGCTGTTAGAGATTTATATAGCTGCAGTTTTATTGCTCAAATCAAATCAAATCATATTGGTCACATACACATGGTTAGCAGATGTTAATGCGAGTGTAGCGAAATACTTGTGCTTCTAGTTCCGACTATGCAGTAATATCTAACAAGTAATCTAACAAATTCACAACAACTACCTTATACACACAAATGTAAAGGGATGAACAGAATATGTATATATAAATATATGGATGAGCGATGGCGTGCGGCATAGGCAAGATGCAGTAGCTGGTGTAAAAGACAGTATATACATTTGAGATGAGTAATGTAGGATATGTAAACATTATTAAAGTGGCGTTATTTAAAGTGACTAGTGATACCTCTATGTGAACATTATTAAAGTGGCGTCATTTAAAGTGACTAGTGATACCTTTATTAAGTCTGTTTATTTAAGTGGCCAGAGATTTGAGTCTGTATCTTGGCAGCAGCCTCTCTATGTTAGTGATGGCTGTTTAACAGTCTGATGGCCTTGAGATAGAAGCTGTTTTTCAGTCTCTCGATCCCAGCTTTGATGCACCTGTACTGACCTCGCCTTCTGGATGATAGCGGGGTGAACAGGCAGTGGCTCGGGGGGTTGTTGTCCTTGATGATTTTGGTGTCCTGGAGGGCAGGTAGATTGTCCCCGGTGATGCAGACCACACTACCCTCTGGAGAACCTTGCGGTTGAGGGCGGGGCAATTGCCATACCAGGCGGTGATACAGTCCGACAGGATGCTCTCGATTGTGCATCTGTAAAAGTATGTTAGGGTTTTGGGTGACAAGCCACATTTCTTCAGCCTCCTGAGGTTGAAGAGTCGCTGTTGTGCCTTCTTCACCATACTGTCTGTGTGGGTGGACCATTCCAGTTTGTCCGTGATGTGTACGCCGAGGAACTTAAAACTTTCCACCTTCTCCACTACTGTCCCGTCAATGTGGATGGGGGGGGGGGGGGGGGTGGTGCTCCCTCTGCTGTTTCCTGAAGTCCACGATCATCTCCTTTGTTTTGTTGACGTTGAGTGAGAGATTATTTTCCTGACACCACACTCCGAGGGCCCTCACCTCCTCCCTGTAGGCCGTCTCGTCGTTGTTGGTAATCAGGCCTACCACTGTAGTGTCGTCTGCAAACTTGATGATTGAGTTGGAGGCGTGCATGGCCACGGAGTCATGGGTGAACAGGGATTACAGGAGAGGGCTGAGAACACACCCTTGTGGGGCCCCAGTGTTGAGGATCAGCGGGGTGGAGATGTTGCTTCCTACCTTCACCACCTGGGGGTGGCCCATCAGAAAGTCCAGGACCCAGTTGCACAGGGCGGGGTTGAGACCCAGGGCCTCCAGCTTGATGATGAGCTTGGAGGGTACTATGGTGTTGAATGCTGAGCTGTAGTCAATGAACAGCATTCTTACATAGGTATTCCTTTTGTCCAGATGGGATAGGGTAGTGTGATGGCGATTGCATCGTCAGTGGACCTATTGGGGCGGTAAGCAAATTGGAGTGGGTCTAGGGTAGAGGTGATATGGTCCTTGACTAGTCTCTCAAAGCACTTCATAATGACGGAAGTGAGTGCAATGGGGTGATAGTCATTTAGTTCAGTTACCTTAGCTTCCTTGGGAACAGGAACAATGGTGACCATCTTGAAGCATGTGGGGACAACGGACTGGGATAGGGATTGGTTGAATATGTCTGTAAACACACCAGATGGTTGGTCTGCTCATGCTCTGAGGACGCGGCTAGGGATGCCCATCTGGGCCGGCAGCCTTGCGAGGATTAACACGTTTAAATGTTTTACTCACGTAGTGGGCTGTGGTAGTGGGCTGTGTCAGTGGCACTGTTTTGTCCTCAAAGCACGCAAAGAAGTTGTTTAATTTGTTTTTGAGCAAGACGTCGATGTCCGTGACGGGGCTGGTTTTCTTTTTGTAATGCTTTTATCTAAGGAATGATAGAGAGGGCATACAGTGCATTGACATAATAGTTTTTATGGATTATGGTGCAGTAGAGAGACGCACCGGAGATTATGAGTTATTTTGCAGTAGAGAGACGCACCGGGGAGTATGGATTCTGGTGCAGTAGAGAGACGCACCGGGGAGTATGGATTCTGGTGCAGTAGAGAGACGCACCGGGGAGTATGGATTCTGGTGCAGTAGAGAGACGCACCGGGGAGTATGGATTCTGGTGCAGTAAAGAGACGCATCGGGGAGTATGGATTCTGGTGCAGTAGAGAGATGCACCGGGGAGTATGGATTCTGTCTAGAGCAGAAAAGGGAATGATGAACTGCACTTCATTGTTATTCTCTAAAAAGGAGGGTTCCAACAAGGGAGAGGGTTTTTATTCTATGCACGCAAGTACGCACGCACGCACGCACGCACGCACGCACGCACACACACACACACACACACACACACACACACACACACACACACACACACACACACATACAGAGAGAGATAGACAGTACAGTGCTCTATCCATGTAGCCCAATGATTTAGATGGATATAAAGCTAGTCATGGGTTAACTTGCTGCTTCCTCGTGATGAACTAGATTACTTTCAAAGACTCTTCCTTTCATATTAATTTAATGTGTGGATAGGCAATCAAACATAATAAAGGCCATAACCCCGAAACACTAAGCCTACTAAGCTTTGATACAGCAACAACTTGTTCCCTAAATTAGGCAATGTTATGATGATAAAGTTCACCTTTGTTTGTGAGGAAGTGTAGTCAATCATCACAGCACTCCACTGAGCATACCTTGTAAACTACTTAATATGCAAAGCATGAAGTTCCATTTGAATGGTTGGCTCAAGTTACCACCTCCCATGTCAACATACACAGTACAGGATACATGATATTGGGCTGAATATACTGCATTATGGCCAACCACTTTAATGTACAGTACAGGTATATCTATAAGAAATCTGTGGGAGATAAGAGGCTTCAATCAAATGATGAAAGTGTAGTGATGGTTTCCATAGAGAACGCGTTGCCTCTGGGACATGCATCCCGTGCATGTCAGACATCGCTCACTGCACATTCAGTAGTCACAATGATTCATTCCTCTTCATCACATTAGAGCAGACACATCAGGGAGTCTTCACTAGCAGTATGATTTGCCAGAAATAGGGAATAATGCAACTATTCAGACATAATGATTCATTGCCTTCTGTCATGTTAGCGTTCCCAATTGCAGAAATAGTCATGCACCTTAGTAGATGTTGTTATTACAATGGAACAATTGCTCTGTTAGAGTTTGCTAGCTTGTAGTCCTAAAAAACAGAAATGTGATTTCTATGATAAATGCTGAAAATAAGGTCTGAGGTTAACACAGGCTTAGGAGAGCTTATACATTTGTTCACTGAGATAATATCAGTCATTTAACATGACTTTAATGAAATTTGAAGCCTTTATGTGCTTTATGTGCTTATTTTGATTACATAAATTCTTCAAAATTCACAAAAAGGGATCTTAGCTGATAAAGATTATCTTACAGAACATAACGTATAAGATCTCTGCATTTATTTCCCCATAGAGCTCACCAGCTTGTAGTCCTTAAAAAGGAAATGAGTTACTTCTGGTTCGTTCAGCCATTCCTGTGGGGGAAATGAATGGGGAAAGAATGGTATTTGGGATAAACACCAAAAATAAGGTCTGAGGTTAATAGGCTACAAGCTTATGAGATAATATCAGTCATTTAACATGGCCTTTATGAATTATGAAGCCTTTATTTTCTTAATGTGATTACGTAAATGCTTCAAAATTCACAAAAAGTGACGTTAGCTGATAATCTCATAGAACATAATGTAAAAGATCTCCTAAGCCTGTGTTTACCACAGACCTTATTTTCGGCATATATCCAAAAACCCTCCAAAAACAAATAGGCTTTGACCGACGAGCCATGGGGAAGTTAGTGCCTACAAAAAGACACCATTACTACAGTATTTCTCTCTATAGGAGGAACCTGGCTCTGTCCTTGGATGATAGGACAGTCTGATTGGTACTGCACTAATCCGTTGGTAGCCAATAGCTTGTAAACGTGCTGCAGCTGGTGTCATGTCTGCTCCCGCTCTTCCTCCCCCGGGCGCTTGAGGGTGCCAGACTGCCTTGCATTACGCACACCTGCCTTCCCTTGTCATGCGCATCAGCGATATTGGACTCACCTGGACTCACTCATCATCTGTTTATTTCCTCCCATATATTTGTCAGTTCCCCAGCTCTGTTCCCTGCTGATGCATTCATTGTTTTTTGTTTGTATTATTAGTTTGCTGACGCTGTTCCTGTCTTGTTCCATGTTTGTTCTATATTAAATGTTTGACTCCCCGTACCTGCTTCGTCTCTCCAGCGTCAACTCATGTGACAGAATGCAGAAGCCAACACACGAAGCATCAGGGAGTACTGGCGTTCCGGTTGGTATGGTGGCATCGGCTCTGGGTCGCCACCAATGGAACCGGGGATGCCTAGCCAGCTCGTCGGGCTTCCACGCCCTAGCTGGCTCGAGAGGTTTCCTTGCCTCGGTTGGCTCGGCGGCTTCCCATCCCACGTCACACTCCACCGGATCTTCGGGCTCGCTCTCTGCAGCAGGATCAACAGGCGTCTTGCCTCAGCTGGATCATCGGGCTTCCATGCCTCAGCCGGCTCGCCAGGCTCTCAAGCTCCTGCTGGTTCGTTAGGCTTCTACGTCCCAACCGGTTTGCCCTGTGCCCATGTCTCGGCCGGTTAGCCCAGGTGGGACGCCGGATGGTGCCCATAGAGGGGTGGTACTGTCACGTCTGCTCCGTTCTATATTAAATGTTTGACTCCCCGTACCTGCTTCGTCTCTCCAGTGTTTCCAGTCTTGTTTTCGCCAGCCTTTCCAGTCCTGTACACTGTACATTTCTCCAGGACCTCTAGACGAGTCATGGGGTCCCTGCTTCAACCTTGTGGACTCATCAGTCAGTCTGTGCTGTGTGCTGTGGTAGTTCCCTCCGGATGTGTGTTCTAGTGGTTTGCACCAGACAGGTGTGACATCTGTCATCATTGTCCCGGTGCTGACATTTACAGCACCCACAGACTAACCCCAGCATACTCCAACAACTGACCCCACTGCCCTCTGTTTAAATGCAAGTGATCAACCTCTTTGGTGAGGCAGCACACGGAGGGTGTGGAAGGATTGCCAAGACGATGGCTGCTCTCCCAGTGCCTGACTGAAAAGGCCCTGTACTGAAGCTGATATACTGCTGCTGAACAGCTGCTGTGAAGAGCCTTTAGAGAGTGGCATCAACGCTACTTATCCACCTTCCTCATCTGCCTGCATGAACCAGTGATGCTCATCAAACTGAGCAATCATCTAACCTCACCTTGATCAGCAGCACAGCCACTCCAGTGATGGAGAGAGCTCATTTCTCTCGGACCAGGCCTGAACACAGAGGTAATCAGGATTCCACTGGTCGTGTCTGGGCAGGTTGCTTTTGATTTTCTCCACATGGCTCTGTGACATTCATTTGCAAGGGAGAGGTTATGTGATGGAACAGTCTAAATGGCATCCTTGGGACGTCCTTACTCTGACGTCACATCATTGAAGTTGAAATGTAAAAGGTTAAGGTAAGGGTTAGGTAAGGGTTATGATTAAAGGTAGGGGTTATGGTTAGGGATAGGGTTAAGGGTAGGGAAGTCCCAAACATCGCAGATAGCACTAACCGTTATGTAATAGCAGGAAAACATGAAGAAAATGTGTTTCCTAACATCACTCAGTTAATAAGCATCCCATCACATCAGGATTGTGATCTGCAGTGAAATTATTCAAAGGTGGTACAAAACTTCAATGCAACAGCAAACTATGTCGGATTGATTATATTATCCAAAGGGCAAGCATTGTCCATGGCCAGTACCAGAGAGATGGAATCTCCTATACCATTACTATTGGTGCCTACCTGGAGAGGGTATTGTACGGTTAATTAGAGGGTTGCTGAAAAAGGAAATTCTATGGAAGAGCGAGCTGGGGCTTTCTGAAGAGAAGGGCATACTGAATATAATGCACACCCTCCCCGATTACAAGGCTCTTGGGAACGGTTAGAGATGTATATAGCTGCAGTTTGATTGCTTTTATCTATGGAATGATAGAGAGGGCATACAGTGCATTGACAAAATCGTTTTTATGAATGCAGCATTTTTGGCCATAAATGGATTTAAGCGTTTCTTCTGGCCTAACATACAATATGACACATGTCCCCATAATAACAATAGATTGTCTAGTCATGAAAATCATCTTGGGAGATACAATTATTTGGGGGAAAATGTACTTGCAATGAAACACACTACTCCTCTAATGAAGATTCACCATAACACAGCCAATGCATTCCTACATGTGTACGTACAGGTTAACAATATCTATGTTGCTGGGAGTGGAACATGGGGGATTCCCCCACCTAATTACAGAAGACATATCATCAAAATAGTAGCTTGAGCAGTCCCAAACTGTTGTCTGTGGTACTTCCTTACACAGCCCCAGCCCTCTCAGCACCTGTTGTAGGTCTGTGTGAACAGAGGAGGCTCTCCTGTGACACACCAGGGGATGACGTCAAAGCAACCGTCACAGGGTCCCCCTAGCATAGTCTCCTGACTGGGATGAGGAGACACCCTCGGTATGACTACCACATTTTTTCATTTAAAATGCACATTTAAATATGAAGGGAGCATCATATTAATTAAGTACCAAAAATATATTTTCATGATAATATGACAGTGTGCACAGGCCTCGCGTGGTTGTATGTCATGTCACCACAAGGCACAGGTGGCACCTTAATAGTAATGGCTGAAACTGAATTAATTGAATGGTATCAAACACATCAAATAACACTCCATTACAGCCATTATTATGAGCCGTCCTCGCCTCACCAGCCTCCTGTGCTACAAGGGACACTTACACAGCGATGAATGATGCATGTGTACAGCTCTCTGCACTTTGGGCAAATGTCAAGATGATGGCACCATGTAGCATTACTCAGCACTGTGTGACGCTGCCATCAGGTCAGGATGCTCTGTTCCAGTGCCAGGTCCCTGGTGTAAGACATTGTCACTCTTAGCTTTCACCAAATCTGCTACATTATGAAGCAGATGGACGCACATACGCTCACGCACATACTAACACACACAAACACGCAGGGTTAGGTTATGGCTAGGGTTAAGGTGAGGGTTGAGCATGGATGTGGACATGAAAGTCGGGTTAGGATTATATAAGGGAATATTGGAGAAATATTTGACCCATGGTGCAGGAGTCCGTCTCCAGGTAGCTCCTGCTCAATTTAACCACTGCAAACAAACACACACCCTCTATGGACAAGTGACGGCATGCATATTCATTCACCTCTTGCACTCTATGCTCTCTGAGGGTCTGTCACTGGGTCTCTTTAGGGGATGACATGAAACATACAGAGAGAGAGAGAGAGAGAGAGAGAGAGAGAGAGAAATAAAGGGATTGCTAAACTCACATATAAACGCAATAAAATAAACGTCCTCTCACTGTCAACTGCGTTTATTTTCAGCAAACTTAACATGTGTAAATATTTGTATGAACATGACAAGATTCAACAACTGAGACATAAACTGAACAAGTTCCACAGACATGTGACTAATAGAAATGGAATAATGTGTCCTTGAACAAAGGGGGGGTCAAAATCAAAAGTAACAGTCAGTAACTGGTGTGGCCACCAGCTGCATTAAGTACTGCAGTGCATCTCCTCCTCATGGACTGCACAAGATTTGCCAGTTCTTACTGTGAGATGTTACCACACTCATCCACCAAGGCACCTGCAAGTTCCCGGACATTTCTGTGGGGAATGGCCCTAGCCCTCACCCTCCGATCCAACAGGTCCCAGAGGTGCTCAATGGGATTGAGATTCGGTCTCTTCGCTGGCCATGGCAGAACACTGACATTCCTGTCTTGCAGGAAATCAGGCACAGAACGAGCAGTATGGCTGGTGGCATTGTCATGCTGGAGGGTCATGTCAGGATGAGCCTGCAGGAAGGGTACCACATGAGGGAGGAGGATGTCTTCCCTGTAACGCACAGCGTTGAGATTGCCTGCAATGACAACAAGTTCAGTCCGATGATGCTGTGACACACCGCCACAGACCAAGATGGACCCTCCACCTCCAAATCGATCCCGCTCCAGAGTATGGGCCTCGGTGTAACGCTCATTCCTTTGACGATAAATGCGAATCCGACCATCACCCCTGGTGAGACAAAACCACGACTCGTCAGTGAAGAGCACTTTTTGCCAGTCCTGTCTGGTCCAGCGACGGTGGGTTGTTACCCATAGGCGACGTTGTTGCCGATGATGTCTGGTGAGGTTCTGCCTTACAACAGGCCTACAAGCCCTCAGCCCTCCTACAAGCCTCTCTCAGCCTATTGCGAACAGTCTGAGCACTGATGGAGGGATTGTGCATTCCTGGTGTAACTCGGGCAGATGTTGCCTTCCTGTACCTGTCCCGCAGGTGTGATGTTCGGATGTACCGATCCTGTGCAGGTGTTGTTACACGTGGTCTGCCACTGCGAGGACGATCAGCTGTCCGTCCTGTCTTCCTGTAGCGCTGTCTTAGGCGTCTCACAGTACGGACATTGCAATTTATTGCTCTGGCCACATCTGCAGTCCTCATGCCTCCTTGCAGCATGCCTAAGGCACGTTCATGCAGATGAGCAGGGACCCTGGGCATCTTTCTTTTGGTGTTTTTCAGAGTCAGTAGAAAGGCCTCTTTAGTGTCCTAAGTTTTCATAACTGTGGCCTTAATTGACTACCGTCTGTAAGCTGTTAGTGTCTTAACGACCGTTCCACAGGTGCATGTTCATTAATTGTTTATGGTTCATTGAACAAGCATGGGAAACAGTGTTTAAACCCTTTACAATGAAGATCTGTGAAGTTATTTGAATTTTTAGGAATTATCATTGAAAGACACGGCCCTGAAAAAGGAACGTTTCTTTTTTTGCTGAGTTTATATAGATAGATAGAGAGAGAGAGAGAGAGAGAGAGAGAGAGAGAGAGAGAGAGAGAGAAAGGCAGCAGTGCCGTTGGCCCATGATGCATGCCATTCCAACACTATGGTCAGAGCAGAATGCCACAATGCTGCTTCAGTATCTAGGACACACAACCACAGGCGTAGCCCACCCTTATAGCTGGCACACTATCTGGGGTCCGTCAGCAAGACAAGTGTGACTGTCTCATGCCGCCATCTCTTCCATGGATGGAACAGCTCACACTGTGCCCTGACACACAGCTCTCTCCCCACTCATCCCATTCAGAGGGGACAATTAGCTGAAGTCTGGTGAATCTGGTGATCATTACTACTGGCACCACCATCTATCTCGCTAACTGGAGAACTGTGTCCATTACTCAGCTGGTGGTTTGTCCCCAACCTTGAGAGTGAGAGTGGAACTTTTAATATTGGTTAAAGTGGTATTGTAAGGAAACATACTTCTGTCTGTCTCTCAGTACCCTGTTCTCATTTGCAGTCAGAGGAGGACTGATTGTGAGTTGTGATCTGAGCTCGTGACTCCACTCATTTTGAATGTACATTGTGATGCACCCTGTCTATGGCCCCTTGTCGACATAGATGAGGTCATTGTTAATTGATGCCATGATAGAGCTGCAGACTCAACTCATCCAATTAACACATCACTCCAATAATTGATTGGGCTGAAACAGCCCATGGGCGGACATGGTCAAATGAAAATTGTGCTCAGAACAGCTTCCATCAGAATGTTCTGCTTTGGTCCTAATAAAACATAAGGTCTCCCTGTCTCTCATTTTTCAGCACATTGTAGCAGAACAGTCATCAAATATTAAGACATGAATAGGCATTTAATTTATCTGTCAGGCACCAAGGTCTCATCAACTGTCACTGTTCCCTGTTTATTTCTCTTTTCTCTTTCTGGTCCCTTCGATAATCTTAGTATGCTGTCCTCTAGAGCACAGGGCAGAGGTTCAAAAAGGCACTGAAGCTAAAACAGATGGAGAGAGCCCTGGGGTGTTTTAGTACCCAGGTTGCTGTGTAGGATGGATCGTGTGCCCTGGAGGGAGTGTGTGTGTGTATGCATGTGTGTATGTGTCCTGCAGAGACTGGGAGGCTGTGACGGATTATATTAGGCGCTCAGAACCCAGGAAGAAGATGAAAACTGTAATATTCATAGACAACAACAGAGACAGTAAAGCACAGACCACTAATAAAACACTGACAGTTACTTCACACGTATCCCCAAGTCCCAACACACAAATCCCCTACCTACATGAGAGCTGCCTGCCAGGCAGCATGAGTCATCTCAATGTGCATAATCTTTTTATTTCCCCCACGTCGTCCCAATGATCTGCTGAACTCTATTAGCACTCTCAGATCACTGCTGTGTCATGGTGTGAACTGAGCCTTAGAGCACCTCAGAGAGAGAGAGAGAGAGAGAGAGAGAGAGAGAGAGAGAGAGAGAGAGAGAGAGAGAGAGAGAGCATGTCACTCTGGTCTAGATACCAGACAGTACACACTCCTCCCTCTAAAAACAACCTCCCTGTTCCTCCCCACTCCTTCTCATCCAACGGGAACGCCACAGGAAAGCATCCTCGGCTTCATCCCAGACTCAGTGGGACACGGGCTGTAACCTGACTGCAAACACAGAATAAGATCCATGCTGATTTGCATAAATGAAAAACACATTAAATTGACTTCTTCAAAAAGCGATTTGCAAATAAAATACACATTCAGCAGATGATATACTGAATGTCTCTCTGGGTAGCTATTTCATTACCAGCAGTGTCTTGTATTTTATATTTAACCAATATTCAGAACATGGAGAAAATTAAAGAGAGTGGCTTCCCTGGTGGCTCTGATCTGTAGAACAGTTAGACAGTTATAAATCAAATCAACATTTAGACTGCAGAGGAGAGAAAGGAGAATGGGTATCTGGAAAAGGACAACTGGACATCATCAATAAACTTAAGATAGTCTCAAAGTTCATTTGTAGGTATTCACTTAACATCAATTAGTAGAAATAAACAATACAAATGAATTGGCTAGTTAAGCATAGGTTTGAATCCAACCACCAGCCTAGCATAAAATGTTTGATGTGTCTCTTAGTTTGTTTTCATAACCATTTGATTGCTCACATCAGGCCTAAAATAATGCATTTCCAATATACTGTATCAGTAGTGGTTTTTCTGGATGCCGGTTAATCCTCTCTAATGCCTGCAATCCCGGTCAATCCCCGTAGCTCCAACAGCTGTGTGACTGTGGCTCCCAGATTAGAGCACTACCCATGGAGCGGCATCACACTGAGGCATAGCAGCCCCTGCTGGAGCACAGTTCATATCAGCTCTGCGGTGTCAGTGATACCACATAAACATATTACTCCCTCCTTGGCCAATGTTTAATGAGTATTTCAATTCAGAGGTCCACCTCTCCAGAAAACACACAAAAACAAACAACTAATAATAAAAAATGTGTAGAACAACAGACATCGAGGTAGACAAGTCATTAGAGGTACGGTAAAGAGGATAAGTATTGAACAATCACTAAGGACTAATATATGCGCAGACATCATCACCTATAAATATCAAGTATTATGGCCAAAGAGAAATTTAGTTGGTCTAGGTTGGAAATAGTTCACTTTACTGAACAAAAATATAAAGGCAACATGCAACAATTTCAAAGGTTTTTACTGAGTTACAGTTCATATAAGGAAATCAGTCACTAGAAATAAATTCATAAGGCCCTAATCTATGGATTTCACATGACTGGGTATACAGATATGCATCTGTTGGTCACAGATACCTTTAAAAAAAGCCTGGATCAGAAAACCCGTCAGTATCTGGTGTGAGACATCTCCTTCGCAGTAGAGTTGATCAGATTGTGGTCTGTGCAATGTTGTCCCCCTCCTCTTCAATGGCTGTGCGAAGTTGCTGGATATTGGCGGGAACTGGAACACGATGTTGTCCCAAACATGCTCAATGGGTAACATGTCTGGTAAGTAGGCAGGCCATGGAAGAACTGGTACATTTTCAGCTTCCAGTATTTGTGTACAGATCCTTGCGACATGGGGCTGTGCATTATCATTCTGAAATATGAGATGATGGCGGTGGATGAACGGCACGACAATGGGCCTCAGGAACTTGTCATGGTGTCTCTGTGCATTCAAGTTGCCATTGATAAAATGCTATTATGTTTGTTGTCTGTAGCTTATGCCATAACCCCACTGCCACCATGGGGCACTCTTTTCACAACGTTGACATCAGCAAAGTGCTCGCCCACACGACGGCATACACGTGGTGTGTGGTTGTGAGGGCGGTTGGACGTACTGCCAAACGAACTAAAATGACGTTGGATGCAGCTTATGGTAGAGAAACGAACATTCAATTATCTGGCAACAGCTCTGGTGGAAACTCCTGCAGTCAGCATGCCAATTGCACGTTCCCTCAACTTGAGACATCTGTGGTATTGTGTTGTGTGACAAAACTGCACATTTTAGAGTGGCCTTTTATTGTCCCCAGCACAAAGTGCACCTGTGTAATGATCATGCTGTTTAATCAGCTTCTTAACATGCCAGACCTGTCAGGTGGGTGGATTATTTTGGCAAAAGAGAAATGCTCACTTACAGGGGTGTAAACAAATTTGTTCACAAAATTTGAGAAATAAGCTTTTTGTGCGTATGGAACATTTCTGTGATCTTTTATTTCAGCTCATGAAACATGGGACCAACACTTTATATGGCGCGTTTCATATTTAATTTAATATTTTTGTTCAGTGTAGCGATAGACAAAGTCCTTCATAGCTATTACTGTGTATTTCTTGGTTGTGCTGCCACCCTGTGTCCTTAGTTCACAACTGTATACAGTACATTACCTAGCTTTAGATGGACCTCAATTCAATTTATTAAGTGATTATTAGAGAAAGTGTACATTTCTATTACTGGACTACATTTCCCTGAACAATTAACATTCCTTAGCCTCCTATGAACAATGCTCACAAGCTTACAATCTGACTATATTGATAAAAGTCACCTTGTCTGAGATAGATTTTCATGGTTATCAAAACGTCACGCCAGAGTAAGCCTACACAAAACACAGCCCTTATTTTAAGCGTTTCTGAAATTCCCTATAGGAAAAATTTGTGGTGGAAAAACTACTGGAACCATTTCTCTTTTTGACCGCTAGGTTTTATGGGTGTTATGACACCTCCACTGCGGGGCTCTATTCCAAAAGGTAGGTTTAACAGAGCAAGTGAAATGTGATCATACAGATCACCCATATATTGCCAATGATGCTATTTAGGCCTATATAGGATTTGCAAAGTCATCAACAGCTATTGTTTTAATTCAACTAAAATAGACAATACCTAGTTCTAGGGTTTCAAGCTCTGATTGATTTCAAATGAATAATTTATATGTATTCACATCTCCATCTCAACCAAAAATCGAATCAAACGTCATTTCAAGGGCATTTAAAATTTGATTTAGTCCTATTCTTTAACTTAGATGTTTGATTGAGACAGAGACGTGAATCCAACATATCAATTATTAATTTGTAGACAAACTGGAATTAAAGCCAGACTAAGTCAGTGGCACAGATGGAACTATCCAAGCAGATTGTTTTTTTGTGTCAACAATAGCGAACACTGAAAGGGTTTTGATACTCTTCTGCCACCTAGTGGATAATAGCTATACACACAGTTTCACTTGGAAGTGGTTTGGATCCCAATCATTACAAAATGACAGATAGAAAATGACAGCCAGGGAGGCAGTCAATATCTAAGGTTTTCAAGGAATTCTGAGTGTGTGAGAGTGAGACAGTCCTGAACAGCCTCTGGTAATCACATATTGATCGTCAGACGCATTTGACCTGGTCATGGAGCACTAATATAATTGATGTCAAGAGGTCATTTCAGAATGAAAACACCAAAAATGCTTGATATTAAAGATTGTTTTATCCACAATAGAAGTGTAACAAATATAGTTTATGAAACATTTTGCTGCTCATTAATATCATTTAAGCTCATAAGATTTATATAAATGTAGAATGGCATATTTGCCAGAATGGAATATTTACATTTTAATAACAAACCAAACACACAAAAAACAGAACTGAACAATTCCTCACAAAATTAAACTTGCATATAAACCAAAATAAACTATGTGCAATGGAATGATTATCAGCATTACCGTACCGTTTACATTTTTTGAGGTTGTTTCACAAAACCATTAACAAGAGATTCACAAATAAAAGGCATTGTAATGTGAGAGATCAACACAATATTCAACCACAAAGTCAATTTGAAATGAACAGCACGTCTTCTAGTATACATATCTGAAACAAAGATGAAAGGAAATGGTTCATATGTCATGTGTTAGCATTTTACAGCGACTTGAAGTTTCTCAGTATCACTACGAGTAATCTCTGCTGCTCCCTAATGCTGCAACAGTCAGGAGAAACACTTAGGCTCTCAGACAGTGCAGAGATGGTGAATGCAGCCATTTCATATCTACAGTGTATCACAGTGTATAGTGACGCTCTTCCTTGGAGACGGAATGGCTACCGAACTGAACTAGGTGGTAGGGATGTCAGCCTACATGGATATCACAGTTTCCCTCATTAACATTGCTTCCTCCAGTAAGGTAAACAGGTATTATTATTATGTCTTAAAGAATGCTATAGAAAGCAGAGTTTGGCTCCAGTAGTGGGCTGATATCAGCTTCTCAAACCTCTTGTCTGGTCTATCCTCTAATGTAAGAAAATAACTTCAACCATGACGAAGGCCCTTCTTCAAGACCTCTTGATCCTACCCCGTTTATTTCCCAATAAGATGTATTGTAAGTGGACATCAGTGCCTCCTGACTGTGAAAGATGTACACTACAGAAGAACAGGAGACCTAGTGTCATACAAATCCGCTCCCCTTTAACTTTGCCTTTATGATGAGACAACAGAGCGGTTTGATGGGTCCTGTGGTCACCTGAACATCCATTTCTGAGTGTCCATAAACTTCCATGTTCATAAGTGTGTTGGAGCGTGTGAGTGTGTAGTGTGTACTTCTGAATACGATATGCATGTACAGTATGTGACCGCTTCGATGTATTTATCCTCTCGTCTTTATACAGTATTCAGCATGTATTTATGCATGTTCATATGTGAGTGTATGCCATCCAGTGTAGTGGACATACAACCTTCCTTGCATCTTCTCATTGCATTTCAACACAACTAAACAACTCCTCTTTGTACTTCCTCTTCTTCTGAACTGACTAACAGCTTCCTCTGATCGGTACCACCAGAGCCATATATTTTAGAGAGTTGGGCAAACTGTACGAATTTGGAATATTTCTTATTCTAGACATTCCGTTACATATCATTATTTAAATATTCCCTATGTGCGTTAATGGGGAACTAACATGGATGCTATAGAATGTTGAGGTGTCATGTAAATGCCTCATAATGCAGGAATCTCAATGTCCCACCTCTTTAAATAGATAGCTCTGGGTACCACAACACATTGTTTCAGCATTTTGTGTTGTCCAGAAGAAAGGAAAAAAAAAAAAAGAAATCTCAACAAACAAATTGAGAACAACAAAAGGTCAAATAATCTTCAGTTCACATTTGGTGGTACATTCATACGATGCATTCATTACATATGATTGACTCCCAAATTCTTGGTCTGATTCTGCACTTGTCTCCCCCACACTGTCTCCCTCCCATCTCCCAAATAATCCACCTAAACAACAACAATTCTCTCCACAGTGCCACCTAGGTGCCTGATCCCAAACCTTCCTTCCTATGTACTATGGAATAAATTAACAGCAAAGCAACTATTTTACATCACATGGATGAACGTCTCTACCATCTGTAATAAAGGAACAAACAAACAAACAAACAAACAAACAAACAAACAAAGCACATGTCAACTTTGTCAATTAAAAAACAAAGGAACATGATGATGGGGGGTGGGAAACAAAGCTCTGACAAACAGACTGGGCTGAATGAATTGATGACATGTTGGTAGAAGGAATAAACTCTACTGTCCACACATTCCATATTTCAGGAGGAAGGGAACAGGTGAACATTTCTACTTCTTTAAACAGAGGTTGTTCTCAGTGCAGGTCTTTTCCCATCGAGGTACTTCATCTCCTTTAATACTCTATGTGGACCTGCTACACTCATCTGACTGGACTGGTGTATTACTGGTGTTCAACACTAGATGTCAGTGTATGCCATGCCATCTGAACAACGTGGTACCTACCTACCGGTTTGAATTAAAAACCTTGCCATTTGTCTGAACTGCTTATTTGATAGACCATATTAGACTGAAAGGCACTAGTTAAGATATGACTATCAAGCAGGTGAGAACAAAGCTCTGGGTCCTTAACAGAAATCCACCTAAATGGTCCATTGTTTAAGTGTGACTAAAATCATACTTACGATAAGAACGACACAAATGTGATATGTTGATTGACATTGATCTATTTTCAGTCACACCCACAAACACATACCCCAAATGGTGGAAAGAACGAAAGAAAATAAATGACAAAGCTGTCTTCAAATCAGTATGGCTTTTTTTTGGAGTGAGGGCAAATCTTACAGCGCAGAGTCCTGTTCTCCTCACAGAGGAGGGTAGATTTACAGCACTGGGAGGGGGGTTGGAGGGGGAGCATGCAGACTATCTTTACAAGATGACAAGAGGAGAACTCTTGGATGAGGTGGTTCCTCCCAGTCCCCAGTAGGGGGCAGTCTGGCTCTGGAGAGGCAGGCAGCCGGTCCGGTTCCATCTGATCTGGTCAGGGACTCCAAAACAGGAGAGTCCAGTCTGCCAGGGAAGTGGCCTGCCTGGGTGAGCTCCACCCATGGTGGGGGAGGAGTAAGAGACAGCTCCGCCCACTGCTCAGAAAGGAAGGGGGTAGAGGAGTTTGGTGGCTGGAGGGGTCAGGTCAGGGGGTGATCCAGGAGGACCACTCTACTCCAGCTGGCTGGGCTTGTCTGTGTCTGTCATCTCCTTCTTAATGACAGGGAGGGGGTGGGCCTCGGTGTTGAACACCCAGTGCTCCAAGGGAAGATGGTCATCATCAGAGAAGAGCAGGTACAGGTATCTGAGAGAGAGAGAGAGAGAGAGAGAGAGACTCAACTTAGCTCAAACACTCATATGTGATCAACAAAACATGAGGACCTCAGACCGACCACTTATTTAAACCAACAACCTCAACTCCTAGTTGAGTTCTGACTGATGCAATCCTGGACAACATCTACCAGATGTCTGAGTGTCAGAGACGGTGGTGGGTGGTCTCACTAAGACACGTCCCAAAAGCAACTCAGGGAACATCAAGCTCAGGAGCTCTCCCATGCCAATATTTCCCTGCCAAGCCAACAATGTAAATCAATGAATAAATAAAAATGACAAAAGACTAAACAATTTCTGTTTCCTTTGGAAGAAAACAGCAGCTTGGTCACCGCATGCCAAAAGCTATCGCGCTCGGCATTAAGTTGTTTGCGAGTGAACCGGTCGCAAATCAAAAGTTGATTCCAGAACCAGCGGTTGGGGGACGAGTGGAGGTGGACCTTAACCCTACACGTCCTTAATCAGGTACAGAGGTGACACTCGTTGGAACCGGATTACGCCATGCCCACCCCGAGTCCCCATGGTGACCTTGTGGACACCACTCCATGTTCAGAGAGAGAGATTCAGAGACTCCATCATGGACACTCATGACAGTTGTGGCTGCTTCGCGTGATGTATTGTTGTCTCTACCTTCTTGCCTTTGTGCTGTTGTCTGTGCGCAATGATGTTTGTACCATGTTTTGTGCTGCTGCCATGTGGTGTTGATACCATGCTATGTTGTTGTTTTAGGTCTCTCTTTATGTAGTGATGTGTGTTTTGTCCTATATATCTTTTTTAAATCCCAGCCCCTGTCCCGGCAGGAGGCCTTTTGCCTTCTGGTAGGCCGTCATTGTAAATAAGAATTTGTTCTTAACTGACTTGCCTACTTAAATAAAGGTTAAATAAAAATAAATAAAGATGGAGAATGAGAGAGTGAGAGAGAAAGGGAGGGGGGGGGAGAAAGGAGAGGCGGTGGCTCCAGATGTTACAGAGAGGGATGATTAAAAGCCGTGGGTGGGAGAGAGAGTCCAGGCACTCCTCTCAACAGTTAAACCAACCCAGACCTACCAGATCAAGAAACAGCTAGGGGGAGGAACATTGAGTCCATCACAGTCAGTGAGCCCCCAGTGTTCTCAGAACTCAAGTGATTACTCAAAACTCAAAGCCCCATTGCACTACACTAGGAATGATGAGTAAAACAAAAATAACTCATTAAGTCATAGCATAGCATCCCTCTTTAACAGTTTCCCGTGTCCTAATACTGGGAACAAAGGGAACATTGGGAGGGCTTTTGGGCCCCTTCATGTTGACAAGTGCTTAGCTTTTGATCTGGGGGAACTTGTTAATGCAGTAGACCACGGCAACAACAAGCCCACAGCACAGTCCACCTCCCTGGGAAGGAACGGGAGGAGACAGCAAAGCAAACAGCCAGATATACACTGTTTTCAGAGTCATCATTGCTAATGTGACCTCACTCTAAGAGAGGAAGGAGGAGGACCCTGGCTATGAGGCAGAAAGAAATGGAGAGAGGGAGGAGAGAGAGGAGAAAGGAGAGGGGAGACAGGAAGAGAGAGGGAAAGAGGCAGAAAAAAGGGAGTGGAAGAAAGTAGGGAGTGAGGGAGAGCCAGTGCCTAATAGATGGATTTTGCAAGCATCAGTAAACGAGGCATTTGGAGAGGCCTGGGATCTGGAGACCCTATTCGCCAAATTGCATCACTTTCCACCACCATTAAATACTACAGACGTTTGAACGGCTCTATTAAGCGGTGGGACTCACACAGCGTTTCATAGCAGCATCAGTCAGAGAGGCAGATTAGCCCAGGGGTTTGACCACAAAAGAAAAATAAACACCAACATTAAAGTGCTGCACAGTTATTAAATGCACAGGAGGGTGAAAACATTTAACTTTTCTGTCAAGCAAGTCTCCCTCCCTCCCTCAGCCTCTTATCCTTACTCTAGCCCAACCTTGAACCCATCTTCTTTTCCTCTCTCCCCGGGTCCCCCCTTTCCCTCTCTCTCTTCATCTTCCTACCTCTCTTTCCCTTTCTTTCTCTCCCTCTCTCCTGCATGCAGCTTGTTGTTATCTCACTGAGTCATGGTGACGTGGCTGTGGCTACTGTACCTAGCCCCGGGGCAGAGCAGAGCCAAGCAGGGGAGGGACACAGAGCAGAGCAGAGCGGGGACACAAAGAAGAGCAGGGACACAGAGCCCATGACCTCTCTATAAGGTCACACCAGAGTGCTGTGACAAGGCTCCAACAAGAGGGGAGCAAAACAACACCACTGACCCTCAATAGAAACCAAACAACACCACTGACCCTCAATAGAAACAAAACAACACCACTGACCCTCAATAGAAACAAAACAACACCACTGACCCTCAATAGAAACAAAACAACACCACTGACCCTCAATAGAAACAAAACAACACCACTGACCCTCAATAGAAACAAAACAACACCACTGACCCGCAATAGAAACAAAACAACGCCACTGACCCTCAATAAAAACAAAACAACACTGACCCTCAATAGAAACAAAACAACACCACTGACCCTCAATAGAAACAAAACAACACCACTGACCCTCAATAGAAACAAAACAACACCACTGACCCGCAATAGAAACAAAACAACACCACTGACCCTCAATAGAAACAAAACAACACCACTGACCCTCAATAGAAACAAAACAACACCACTGACCCTCAATAGAAACCAAACAACACCACTGACCCTCAATAGAAACCAAACAACACCACTGACCCTCAATAGAAACAAAACAACACCACTGACCCTCAATAGAAACAAAACAACACCACTGACCCTCAATAGAAACAAAACAACACCACTGACCCTCAATAGAAACAAAACAACACTACTGACCCTCAATAGAAACAAAACACCACTGACCCGCAATAAAAACAAAACAACGCCACTGACCCGCAATAAAAACAAAACAACACCACTGACCCTCAATAGAAACAAAACAACACCACTGACCCGCAATAGAAACAAAACAACACCACTGACCCTCAATAGAAACAAAACAACACCACTGACCCTCAATAGAAACAAAACAACACCACTGACCCTCAATAGAAACAAAACAACACCACTGACCCTCAATAGAAACAAAACAACACCACTGACCCTCAATAGAAACAAAACAACGCCACTGACCCTCAATAGAAACAAAACAACGCCACTGACCCGCAATAGAAACAAAACAACGCCACTGACCCTCAATAAAAACAAAACAACACTGACCCTCAATAGAAACAAAACAACACCACTGACCCTCAATAGAAACAAAACAACACCACTGACCCGCAATAGAAACAAAACAACGCCACTGACCCTCAATAAAAACAAAACACCACTGATCATCAATAGAAACAAAACACCACTGATCATCAATAGAAACAAAACAACACCACTGACCCGCAATAGAAACAAAACAACACTGATCCTCATTAAAAACAAAACAACACCAATGACACTTAACAGAAACCATAGAGGGGGGTTGATGCTCTCTCAGACCAGGATTAGACTGTAAAAAAGACAGAGAGCCATCGATACACTATTATATAGTCCATCTACTCCTCAGGCATTGTGCTCTTATCAATGGTGAAAGTGGAGAGGAGACAGTGTTTCAGAGAGACAGAGGGGTATTGAATTGAGAGAGAGAGGGGGGGGTATAAAGGGCTCAGTAAAAACGCTCTGTCTGCCTGCCGCCTCCTCCTCTTCTTATCTATCTCTGTGTGTGACTGCTGCTATCTCTGAGAAGACTGCTGAGGTCCCTGTAGTCCACAGCACACTGCCTGCCTGTCTGTCTGTGGGTCTGTCTGAGCCAGCCGTGACAATACAATACACCCAGGACGTCAGTAGTTTCTCCTCAGAGGCCCGCAGGCACAGCACAGACAGAGGTGGAGTACTCAGTGGGGGAAAATACATTATTCTACTTCTGATCTGTTTTGAAGTGTTCAAACAAACTGAATGTCAGGAATACAACATAAAGAGACGTCTGTTTTTCAGGGTGTGATGAAATTCTAGAGCAGATCTTAGATGTCATGAAACGGTGTGGGTGTCGAACTCATCCACACACAATAAGATGAAGATAACTGTCTAGCTGGCATGATGGGGAGGAATATTCATGACCCCACCTGTCCCATTATATTTAAGAAAATCCAATAGTGTAGTTATTCTAGGGTAGGATCTGGGGGAGGATGTAGGACAACAAAATCATGCCAACAAACCTGATGTATTTTTATCTCATTTCTATTTTTATCTAATGGACTAACAATCGCACTTGACTTTTTTCCCCCTCTTACTAACTCGGACTATGCTGATAGCTACTTTATTGAGGAAAACTGTACTTACTTCAAATCAAATCAAAGTTTATTTGTCACACGTGCCAAATACAACAGGTGTAAACCTTACAGTGAAATGCTTACTTACAAGCCCTTAACCAACAATGCAGTTTTAGAAAAATAAGTCATGAAAGTATTTCCTAAAATAAACTGAAGTAGAAAAGAAAGAAAAAAGAAAATAGAAAAATAACAAATAATTAAAGAGCTGCAGTAAAATAACAGTAGTGAGGCTATATACAGGGGGTACCGGTATAGAGTCAATGTGCAGGGGCACAAGTTAGTCGAGGTAATTGAGGTAATTTGTACATGCAGGTAGAGGTAGTGACTATGCATAGATAATAAACAGAGAGTAGCAGCTAAAAAATGGGGGTTGGCGGGGAGACGCTACAAATAGTCTGGGTAGTCATTTGATTAGCTGTTCAGGAGTCTTATGGCTTGGGGATAGAAGCTGTTAAGAAACCTTTTGGACCTAGACTTGGCACTCCGGTACCGCTGTGATATGTGGTTGTTCCACCCAGCCATCTTAAGATGAATGCACTAACTGTAAGTCACTCTGGATGAGAGAATCTGCTAAATGACTAAAATGTAAAGGTAAGGTGAAAGTTGTAATGCTCGGTATCCAGATGCCTCTATGCAGAATGACAGTGTGTGAGTAGAGGGTCTTACTTGAGTGTCTCGGCCAGGTAGAAGCTCTGCTGAACGTCATCATGGTTGGGGCTGGAGGCGTAGACGTCCCGCACTCCACTGTAGCCCCCCTCCACGCGACAGTGCTTCTCCAGAGCCTGAGAGACACACAGAGAACAGGCAGTAGACAAGAACGTGAGAGCGGAGGGAGAATTGTTGAGCTGACTCTGTTCTTATGTCAGTGTGGTGGAGATGTATGCACGGTGCTAGCTAGTTGCTGAGTAGGCACATTTCAATTCAGTGTTGCTGCTCTGCCTGTGGGTGGGGGGGGAAGAGGAGGCTGCCTTAGGCACAATGACTCAGGGAGAAAACAGGGCTGATGAGGAAGGGGCTGGGGCTGCAGCGTTCACACACCCAGTCTGGCTGAACAAGGTGGAGGTACAATATCTGCAGGCAGGTAGAGAGGCAGGCTGATTTATGGCTAACACAAGGCCCATCATAGGTAATCTCATGTCATTAGTGGATACAATTACACAGCGCTGGGATCTGGGCAATCAGCATTGCCACTGTTCTGTACTGTTGTAGCATGGCAATGATACAGCAGACGGGGGACAGCGACAGAGAGAGAGGGAGAGCAAAAGAGAGAGCGAGAGAGAGAGAAAGGAAGAGTCTCAGAGGTTTTGGAGACTCCTGCACTCAGAACTAGCCATGCATAGACCTGAATGGGTCTACAGATCACAGTGCACAGGGGTCTATTGGAATGCAGAGGCCTTTTCACTGTGATTTCAGGGGAAGTCTCTTGTCAGTGGAGGTTAAGAAGGGACA
Source organism: Salmo salar (assembly GCF_965601325.2). Classification (NCBI taxonomy): domain Eukaryota; kingdom Metazoa; phylum Chordata; class Actinopteri; order Salmoniformes; family Salmonidae; genus Salmo; species Salmo salar. The sequence goes on along the minus strand of NC_138305.1, from coordinate 42,498,306 downwards.
GAGTGGCACAAACATGACAGAAAGGACTGTGGTGGGATAGTTATGATGGATACTGTAGTTTAGGCTTGGGTGGTATACCGTATATCGGGGTATTTGTAAATAGCCACGGGATGATTTTTTAATACCGGGAAATTTTCAATACATTTGAAATAACTGCAGTCAACTCGTGCGTTAGGAGATAAAGCAGATCGCGTTATTACTTAGTTCCCCAGACCAGTTGAGTCAGTCGCGTGTTTGTTTGTAAATAGCACAACAGGAGAAAGCAGGAGCAGGTCCAGCTGTGCATTGTTTTAAATTGAAAGTCCACAGTGTTTTTTGCTTCAATAGAGTGATCAAGGACGTGCAACTGCAGTTTTCCTTCACAGAAAATACATTAGAGCAACACATTCGACATAAAATAACTTCATTTTCATCAGATGACAATAGAAGCGCAACACTATTTGGCTGGCAGCCACACAAGAAAATGAGCAGAAGTTACAATAAGAAGCCTTTGAAACCGAGCAGAAGTTTACAATAAGAAGCCTTTGAAACCGAGCAGAAGTTACAATAAGAAGCCTTTGAAACCGAGCAGAAGTTACAATAAGAAGCCTTTGAAACCGAGCAGAAGTTACAATAAGAAACCTTTGAAACCGAGCAGAAGTTTACAATAAGAAGCCTTTGAAACCGAGCAGAAGTTTACAATAAGAAGCCTTTGAAACCGAGCAGAAGTTAACAATAAGAAGCCTTTGAAACCGAGCAGAAGTTACAATAAGAAGCCTTTGAAACCGAGCAGAAGTTACAATAAGAAGCCTTTGAAACCGAGCAGAAGTTTACAATAAGAAGCCTTTGAAACCGAGCAGAAGTTACAATAAGAAGCCTTTGAGATCTGTGTTTACAAAACGCAGCAAAATATTTCTTATATGTTTAATATTTTTTTCCTGTGTGAAAAAAACGCAGAATTATGTGTTAACACAAAGCCTAGTTTCACTTGGTATCTAAGTAAGTGGCTCAATAAATAAGATGATGGGGCATCATATTGTCTTAGCTTTCTGACCTGTTTGAGAAGTCAAAGCCTTTTGGATGAGTTCCTTTGTCCAGTGTCTGTTATTTTGCCCATCTTAATCTTTTCTTTTTATTGGCCAGTCTGAGATATGGCTTTATCTTTGCAATTCTGCATAGAAGGCCAGCATCTCGGAGTCGTCTCTTCACTGTTGACGTTGAGACTGGTGTTTTGCGGGAACTATTTAATGAAGCTGCCAGTTGAGGACTTGTGAGGCGTCTGTTTCTCAAACTAGACACTCTAATGTACTTGTCCTCTTGCTCAGTTGTGCACCGGGGCCTCCCACTCCTCTTTCTATTCTGGTTAGAGCCAGTTTGTGCTGTTCTGTGAAGGGAGTAGTACACCGCGTTGTACAAGATCTTCAGTTCCTTGGCAATTTCTCGCATGGAATAGTCTTCATTTCTCAGAAAAGCAATAGACTGACGAGTTTCAGAAGAAAGTCCTTTGTTTCTGGCCATTTTGAGCCTGTAATCGAACCCACAAATGCTTATGCTCTAGATACTCAACTAGTCTAAAGAAGGCCAGTTTTATTGATTCTTTAATCAGCACAACCGTTTTCAGCTGTGCTAACATAATTGCAAAAGGGTTTTCTAATGATCAATTAGCCTTTTAAAATGATAAACTTGGATTAGCTAACACAACGTGCCATTGGAACACAGGAGTGACGGTTGCTGATAACGGGCCTCTGTACGCCTATGTCAATATTCCATAAAAAAAAGCTGCCGTTTCCAGCTACAATAGTCATTTACAACATTAACAATGTCTACACTGTATTTCTGATCAATTTGATGTTATTTTAATGGACAAAAAAATGTGCTTTTCTTTCAAAAACAAGGACATTTCTAAGTGACCCCAAACTTTTGAACGGTAGTGTATAACTTTATGATCTGGATTGACTATCTTTGCAATTCGTTTATTTTTGTTTGCATATTTAGCTAGAAGCCGCCATGCAAATTCACTATTACCTGTGCTAATTTTGTTAGCATTTTGGTAATAGACGGCCAAAGGGCTTTTTTTGGCGCCCACTTGGGTACTAAGCCGGTAATACAGTAAATCCCGGGGTGAGAGAAGGACGGTATGACGATATGAAAATCTGGATACTGCCCAACCCTACTGTAGTTCTCACCTGCACAGCCTCCCAGCCCCATTCCCTGTACTTAGGGTCGTGGGTTAACCTCCACATGTACATGTAGGTCTCGATGACCTCTGGTCTCAGGATGAAGTACTTCTCGTTCTGCCGCGTGGCGATGGCCTCCACACCTCCGTCAAACCTGAACGCCTCTGGGCCCAGTTTCAGGGCTATGACAGGGGAACAAAGGAAGAAGACAACATATCAATGAAAAACCCAGCTCTAGGGCAAAGTAAAGGACACAGAATGTCAAGAGAACCCAAAAAAATAAACTTCAGTTCCTGGATGGACCAGATTATGAGTAAAGCAAAGTTCAAAAGGTAAAGGAAGTTTGCCGCGTGATTATGTGGGAATTAACAGGGTTTAGGCCTATTGTTATTTCCTGTAATCCCTGTTTGATGAGAACTAGCACCTATTGCACACAGCAGGCAGTGACTCAGCAGGGGTAGGGGGAGAGGTTGGAGGTTGAATGGGAGCACATTGGTGCTGTGGAGTTAGGCATGGCCAGGGGATTACGCTGCTTCATAGAACCGTATTTGAATGTAATCTAGTGATGTCCTCAGCCAGTTCTGTTGATAGTAAATTGATAGATAGGTAGATGGATAGATAGTTTGTAGTGATGAAGGAAGAAAATTGATAGTTACATATCGGCATATCATTTTTTACGATATAGCGTATCGTTTTGACAATATTGCAATATTAATCCAGGCACTTGTCATCTCCCGTCTGGATTACTGCAACTCGCTGTTGGCTGGGCTCCCTGCCTGTGCCATTAAACCCCTACAACTCATCCAGAACGCCGCAGCCCGTCTGGTGTTCAACCTTCCCAAGTTCTCTCACGTCACCCCGCTCCTCCGCACACTCCACTGGCTTCCAGTTGAAGCTCGCATCTGCTACAAAACCATGGTGCTTGCCTACGGAGCTGTGAGGGGAACGGCACCTCCGTACCTTCAGGCTCTGATCAGTCCCTACACCCAAACAAGGGCACTGCGTTCATCCACCTCCGGCCTGCTGGCCCCCCTACCTCTGCGGAAGCACAGTTCCCGCTCAGCCCAGTCAAAACTGTTCGCTGCTCTGGCACCCCAATGGTGGAACAAGCTCCCTCACGACGCCAGGACAGCGGAGTCAATCACCACCTTCCGGAGACACCTGAAACCCCACCTCTTCAAGGAATACCTGGGATAGGATAAAGTAATCCTTCTAACCCCCCCCCCAGTGGTTGTTCCACTGGATATCATAAGGTGAATGCACCAATTTGTAGGTCGCTGTGGACAAGAGCGTCTGCTAAATGACGTAAATGTAAATTTAATTATTTTTGCACTAGTTGGTTGTACCTGCACCAAAACCCCCAGTATTTTCCCTTCATAGCTTGTTCTCCATCTTCTTTTGAAATAAGGAGCCAATTCATTTTCAGCACTGATCAAAATTCGTTTTCTCATAGCTCTCTCGTCCTTCTGCACCAAACACATGGTGAGCAATATGTTTGGAACATCGAATCACAATAAAAACACAGTATCGAATCACAATACATATAGTATCGAATCACAATACATATAGTATTGGTACGTAAGTATCATGATAATATTGTATTGTGAGGTCCCTGGGAATTCCCAGCCCTAATAGATTTCCTGATGGTCAATCTGGACCAGAGGAAGTGAGAGAGGAGAGACCCTCTGACTCAGACTAACCTGGCTGGCCCTATGCTCTGTCTACCCAGCAGCCCTCCTGGCTCAACGGCTCCTGAAGAGGAGTGTGTGGTGTGTTTATGTGTGTGTGTGTGAGAGAGTGAGAGTGAGAGTGAGAGAGAGAGAGAGAGAGAGAGAGAGAGAGAGAGAGAGAGAGAGAGAGAGAGAGAGAGAGAGAGAGAGAGAGAGAGACAGCGAGTGTGCTGTTGTTGACTCCCACACCTCCTTTTGTCTAGGCTTCAGAACTAATATGGTCTCACCTGGGAGGGAGAGAGTTTTAGACTAAAAAAGGTAAGGCCTTTAGAGAGTAATGCCAGGTACTATGACCTTGCAGAGAGCGGAGCTACAGTATTAGGTTTCTATGACTGAAACAATATCTAAAGGAGGTATACGAAATAGAGAGACACTTTACAGAGAAGGGGTATGCAACTCTGGTTCTGAAGGGCTGCAGTGTGTACAGGCTTTTGTTCCAGCCCAGCATTAACTCACCTGATTCAACTAATCACAGCCTAATCTGAAGATTAGCTGGACTAGTTGAATCAGGTGTGTTCAAGCAGAATACAAACAAAAGCCTGTACACACTTGGCCCCCGTTGCCTACCAGTGCTGTGCAGAGGGAGACACGGAGACTGATGTTCCCCAGACGACGGGGTCAGTCAGTCAGACTCACTGGTGCGGGCGTAGGACTCGTGGCAGGTGCGGGCAATCTCTGAGGCCTGCTCCATCTGGTGACCCGTCTTGTCCTCGGGCGCTCCGTCCGCCCCCAGGGCGATCATGCCCCCGGCGAAGCACGTTAGGTGACCCATCTTGTGCTCCAGCAGCCCGCCCTTCCACTCAGCGATGTACATCAGGCCGCCGCTGGACTTTCTTATCAAACTGGTCTCAATGGCCTGGAGGACAATGACAAGAACGGAAGACAGATGAGCACTCTATCCACTCCCAGTCCCAGACAAGCACCATTCCCCTGCAAATGGAGTAGACCCTTCAGGAACATGAATAACTACTGCCCAAATAGCATTGTTAAGCTTGATGAAGCTGCTGTTGCAGGAAAACTAGGGGTCCGAGCTGTTATCTATTTTCTGTGGCGGCGTGGACTCAAAGTTCCTATTTGTCCCTGACATTTACACATAGACACAAGGGCCACTTTACCCAGAGATATTCTCGAATGGCGGGCGTGTCCCACCCACAGCGAGACATGACACCAGGAGGTGTCATTCAGAACAACGGGTGGCCCCTCTCCCCCACTAGCCACACAGCAGGTGTCCAATACGGTACCATCCCATGACTGACAGACAAAACACAGTTATTACAGAAATAATGGGCCATTATTGATGTAGAGAGAGATATAAACCTAGCTTTTAACATAGGGAAGAAATAACCTCAGCTAAGACGAGTCGACGGCATGCCTTCAACGCTACACTATTACAGGTGCATTCTCTGATACGCCTCATTGATCATACCTTCATTTGGCATATTTCTTTTCATATTCATTGGGTTTGCTTTTCTCCTGCTGGGGGAAGACCATAGAAAGCAAAATATGGCAACTCTCCTGAAAGTAATGACATTTTCAAAAGATCATTCAGATTTGTGCTTTTGCAGTGACACATCATGTAAATGGGCCGTGTATAGGCGGCTGGGCTTTATACGCCGCGATCCGCCTCAGAAAACCAGCTGATTAATATTCCCCTAAGCTGGCTATTTCATTTCCTTTGGTCTCTTTAAAGGCAGCCTATATTCTGTTTAGCAACAGCAAGCCTGACAGACAAATAGACCTGGACTGGGCCAGTATAGGAGCAGATAGACAGAGGCAGACAGCAGCGCATCTTGTTCAGCTTCTCTTCTCAATGGGGGGGGGGGGGAGAACGAGACAGAGAGAGAGAGAATGTAGGCCGGGCCGGGCCGGCACTGAGGCGAGGATGCCAAGGAGCCATTAATAAGAGAGCAGAGTCTGATCCTAACCGCCTGCCTCTCAACATGCCTCACAGTCTGCCTGACCCAAATAGATGATGGCATGGCGTGGCCATGGGGACCCTCTCGCTGTGGGTGACCTGCTTGTGGTGATGGCAGGCGGACGGGCGGGCGGGTGGATAGGCAGGTGTGGTGGGGAAATGAGGCTGTCTGGGAGGGGACTTGAGGAGGGAGGGTAATATCCTGGAGTAGTCTGGGTCCTTGTGGACCTCTGCACAGAGAGAAACATCTTTATCTCCCACAGGACAGGCTAGTTGGCTCTAATGAAACAGAGAATTGGGCTAGCAGCAGTCAGAGCCCATCTCACCATACAGAGCTCTGAGTCTGGCTGCCCCCACATCCACTGACAGCCTTCAACCCTACATTAACTATCTCCTGTGGAGTGCAGTTTGTACTCCACACTCAGAAATAGACAATTCCTACCTGGCGTAGCATGCTTCAAACTCAGACTCCAACCCATACTTTTATTGATTTCTGACTCCGACTGTTCACAGTAATGGAAGAAATGTAACTGTTGTTGACACACAGACAAAAGCTTTCAATCGAGGTCGAAAGAGCCTCTTGACAAGGTATAGTCAGTGCTTCAGATAGTGCTGGTAGTGTAGCCATTAATCTCAGTAAGACAGGAGAAAAGCTGAGGAGAGAAGACAAGAGGAGAGGAGCGGAGGGGGAGTAGAGAGGAGGGGGGGAGAGGAGTGGAGGGGGGGGAGGAGAGGAGAGGAAAGAAGAGTGTAGGCTAGGTTTCTGGAGGGGTTTACCTGCAGAGCTTCGTAGTAGAGCTTCTTGCCCTCCTCGTCTGTCTTGTCCGACATCAGCCAGGCCTTGAGGAGGTACTCATAGAAGCTGTCTCCCAGGCCGCCCACTGACACATGATCTACAGGACAGACACAACACAACAGATTAGAGGATCACGCTGGGGTCTGGCTAATAGACCTACTCTCATCCCGTTAGCGCACCCCCCCACCTCCTTCCTTCCCTCCCTCCTTCCTTCCTTCTTCCTCCCGTGGCCTGCTTCACCTCAGGATGATGTATGGCCCAATGATGCTGGCCATAATCTCACCACCCTCGAGGCTGATTACACAGGAAGGTGACCCCTAAATGCCTGCTCAGCCTCAGCGATAAAGGGACGTGCCTGGCATAGGCCAGGTCGAGGGGACAGGGACGGGAATGGGGACTCCTCTCCAAACAAAACCCAACAAAGCTACAACAGTAATGCGATTAGACTCCTTTGATGGCTGATGTATTGAAGATGTATGCAGCGGAGAGATTGTCCTTCTGATGAGTTTATCAGCTCCCCCAGGCATGGCCCTGTCACTGTGTTTGTGTGTGTTTGTGTACACCTGTGAGCGTGTGTAAAAGAGGGAGAATGTGAATGTGTGCACATCTGTCTGTGACTGATGTAGTCTGTGCATTTACATGACAGAGAATGTGTGTGTGTGTGTGTGTGTGTGTGTGTGTGTGTGTGTGTGTGTGTGTGTGTGTGTGTGTGTGTGTGTGTGTGTGTGTGTGTGTGTGTATATCGAGCAATACCACAGCGTGATAAAAAGAGCGAGGGTCTGTGCACACAGAGACATTAAGTGCGGTGAAGGGCTGTGCTCTGTGCTGCGCCCGGTGATGGGGTTGTACTCTCCTGTCCACTTCACCACTTCACTATCTGAGGAATGAGTCTCCAGGGTCTGGGAGAGAGCCCCAGCCAAGCCACTATGTTTGTCATATTGATTGTCATGCCCCTCATACATATGTATATGTCATTAACAGCCACATAGTTGTTTGGGAGATGGAGATTAGTCTCCAGCAGGAATAAAGGCGACAGGACAGAGCACCAGAGGTAGGGGTTTAGAATGTTGCCTTAGCCCTTATAGGGGCTGTACTTCCTGGCTGACTGGGGTCGTTTTGGGCCTGTCTGACTCAATGCCATAAGGGTTAACAGATCAGAGAGGGAACACAAGGTCAAGGATCTGATCATGGCTCTATCTGATTGACAACACACTAACATAGAAAATATGAGCGGGAGAGGCTGTGGACCTGGATAACAGGGTGATTGTGTGTCTGAGTGAGGTTGCTGGGAGAGACATGGCGGTGGCAGGTCCTCTCCAGGCTGCTGACTGACACCTCTGTGTAGGTGACTTGGGGACGTAATCACATAATGAGTATGAGGTGTGTGGAGGTGTGTGTGATAGCTTGTGTGTGTGTGTGTGTGTGAGTAAGTGTGCATCACCTGGTAGACGGCTAGTGATGGCTGTTCAACAGTCTGATGGTAATAGAAGCTGTTCAACAGTCTGATGGTAATAGAAGCTGTTCAACAGTCTGATGGTAATAGAAGCTGTTCAACAGTCTGACGGTCTGGTGATAGAAGCTGTTCAACAGTCTGACGGTCTGGTGATAGAAGCTGTTCAACAGTCTGACGGTCTGGTGATAGAAGCTGTTCAACAGTCTGACGGTCTGGTGATAGAAGCTGTTCAACAGTCTGACGGTCTGGTGATAGAAGCTGTTCAACAGTCTGAGGTCTGGTGATAGAAGCTGTTCAACAGTCTGATGGTCTGGTGATAGAAGCTGTTCAACAGTCTGATGGTCTGGTGATAGAAGCTGTTCAACAGTCTGATGGTCTGGTGATAGAAGCTGTTCAACAGTCTGATGGTAATAGAAGCTGTTCAACAGTCTGATGGTAATAGAAGCTGTTCAACAGTCTGATGGTAATAGAAGCTGTTCAACAGTCTGATGGTAATAGAAGCTGTTCAACAGTCTGATGGTAATAGAAGCTGTTCAACAGTCTGATGGTAATAGAAGCTGTTCAACAGTCTGATGGTAACAGAAGCTGTTCAACAGTCTGATGGTAACAGAAGCTGTTCAACAGTCTGATGGTAACAGAAGCTGTTCAACAGTCTGATGGTAACAGAAGCTGTTCAACAGTCTGATGGTAATAGAAGCTGTTCAACAGTCTGATGGTAATAGAAGCTGTTCAACAGTCTGATGGTAATAGAAGCTGTTCAACAGTCTGATGGTAATAGAAGCTGTTCAACAGTCTGATGGTAATAGAAGCTGTTCAACAGTCTGATGGTAATAGAAGCTGTTCAACAGTCTGATGGTAATAGAAGCTGTTCAACAGTCTGATGGTCTGGTGATAGAAGCTGTTCAACAGTCTGATGGTGATAGAAGCTGTTTAACAGTCTGATGGTAATAGAAGCTGTTCAACAGTCTGATGGTCTGGTGATAGAAGCTGTTCAACAGTCTGACGGTGATAGAAGCTGTTCAACAGTCTGACGGTCTGGTGATAGAAGCTGTTCAACAGTCTGACGGTCTGGTGATAGAAGCTGTTCAACAGTCTGACGGTCTGGTGATAGAAGCTGTTCAACAGTCTGACGGTCTGGTGATAGAAGCTGTTCAACAGTCTGACGGTCTGGTGATAGAAGCTGTTCAACAGTCTGACGGTCTGGTGATAGAAGCTGTTCAACAGTCTGACGGTCTGGTGATAGAAGCTGTTCAACAGTCTGACGGTCTGGTGATAGAAGCTGTTCAACAGTCTGACGGTCTGGTGATAGAAGCTGTTCAACAGTCTGACGGTCTGGTGATAGAAGCTGTTCAACAGTCTGACGGTCTGGTGATAGAAGCTGTTCAACAGTCTGACGGTCTGGTGATAGAAGCTGTTCAACAGTCTGACGGTCTGGTGATAGAAGCTGTTCAACAGTCTGACGGTCTGGTGATAGAAGCTGTTCAACAGTCTGACGGTCTGGTGATAGAAGCTGTTCAACAGTCTGATGGTAATAGAAGCTGTTCAACAGTCTGATGGTAATAGAAGCTGTTCAACAGTCTGATGGTAATAGAAGCTGTTCAACAGTCTGATGGTAATATAAGCTGTTCAACAGTCTGATGGTGATAGAAGCTGTTCAACAGTCTGATGGTAATAGAAGCTGTTCAACAGTCTGATGGTAATAGAAGCTGTTCAACAGTCTGACGGTCTGGTGATAGAAGCTGTTCAACAGTCTGACGGTCTGGTGATAGAAGCTGTTCAACAGTCTGACGGTCTGGTGATAGAAGCTGTTCAACAGTCTGACGGTCTGGTGATAGAAGCTGTTCAACAGTCTGACGGTCTGGTGATAGAAGCTGTTCAACAGTCTGATGGTAATAGAAGCTGTTCAACAGTCTGATGGTAATAGAAGCTGTTCAACAGTCTGATGGTAATAGAAGCTGTTCAACAGTCTGATGGTAATATAAGCTGTTCAACAGTCTGATGGTGATAGAAGCTGTTCAACAGTCTGATGGTAATAGAAGCTGTTCAACAGTCTGATGGTAATAGAAGCTGTTCAACAGTCTGATGGTAATAGAAGCTGTTCAACAGTCTGATGGTAATAGAAGCTGTTCAACAGTCTGATGGTAATAGAAGCTGTTCAACAGTCTGATGGTAATAGAAGCTGTTCAACAGTCTGATGGTAATAGAAGCTGTTCAACAGTCTGATGGTAACATAAGCTGTTCAACAGTCTGATGGTGATATAAGCTATTCAACAGTTTGATGGTAATAGAAGCTGTTCAACAGTCTGATGGTAATAGAAGCTGTTCAACAGTCTGATGGTAATAGAAGCTGTTCAACAGTCTGATGGTAATAGAAGCTGTTCAACAGTCTGATGGTAATAGAAGCTGTTCAACAGTCTGATGGTAATAGAAGCTGTTCAACAGTCTGATGGTCTGGTGATAGAAGCTGTGCAACAGTCTGATGGTAATAGAAGCTGTTCAACAGTCTGATGGTAATAGAAGCTGTTCAACAGTCTGATGGTCTGGTAATAGAAGCTATTTTTTAGTCTCTCAGTCTCCATCATGACTGTGGGCCATGTCATTGGTGTGATAGGATGTCTGTCATGTCTGTGGGCCATGTCATTGGTGTGATAGGATGTCCGTCATGTCTGTGGGCCATGTCATTGGTGTGATAGAATAGCCGTCATGACTGTGGGCCATGTCATTGGTGTGATAGAATGTCCGTCATGACTGTGGGCCATGTCATTGGTGTGATAGAATGTCCGTCATGACTGTGGGCCATGTCATTGGTGTGATAGAATGTCCGTCATGTCTGTGGGCCATGTCATTGGTGTGATAGAATGTCCGTCATGACTGTGGGCCATGTCATTGGTGTGATAGAATGTCCGTCATGACTGTGGGCCATGTCATTGGCATTTCCACATAGGAAGATGTGAAAGTCGAACAGCTGCTTGGCTCAGAGGGAAACTGTACTGCACTGACTAAATTCAAACATCCCACCAATAACAACAACAGCATCACCAGAGCTTTGATAGGCTGTCTATAGTATACAGTGACTGAGAAACACAGAGACACTGAGAACGGCAAGACCATTTCAATGAGATCACCCTCCGGTGGTTCCTGTCTAATGTACAAGTAAACACCGATCACAAGTGACCTATATGTAAAATATCCTCAGGTGGCAAATGGTCCACTGTGAACCTTTCTATTTTTGGAAATCACATCCAACATTACCATTCCTATACCCTCTAGATATTTGTCACTTGAGTTGTTTTTCTTTACATGGAAATTCTTCTTCCAGCTAATACTGACCATATAGACCACATTAATATGTTGAAAAATACAAACTTTTAGAGGTGCTTTTAGCAATGTTTGTCTTGGAACTTTCTCTCTGTTTGAGAAAAGCTTGTTTTGGCATTATAATCTTTTATTTAACCTTTATTTAACTAGGCAAGTCAGTTAAGAACAAATTCTTATTTTCAATGACAGCCTAGGAACAGTGGGTTAAACTGCCTTGTTCAGGGGCAGAACGACTGATTTTTCCATGTCAGCTCAGGGATTCGATCTTGCAACCTTTCGGTTACTAGTCCAACACTCTAACCACTAGGCTACCTGCCGCATTACTGGCGTAGTACATCTACCTTCCCAGTCAGCAAATCACAGAGCCACTTTCCCCCTCACCTGGCTGGCTCCCATCAGAATAGCTACATGTAATTACAATAATAATACTACATTTCAAAGATCCAAATATGTAGAGTCATCCAGAGAGACTCAGTTGTCCACTATATTACGGAGTTGCAAACAACACCCAGATTAATCCATGCAGAAAATCTCTCTGAGTGCCTCTCGAGTGGCGCAGTGTTAAGACACTGCATCACAGTGCTAGCTGTGCCACTAGAGATCCTGGTTCAAGTCCAGGCTCTGTCGCAGCCGGCCGTGACCGGGAGACCCATGGGGAGGCGCACAATTGGTCCAACGTCGTCTGGGTTAGGGGAGGGTTTGGCCGGCAGGGATGTTCTTGTCCCATCGCACGCTAGCGACTCCTGTGGCGGGCCGGACGCAATGCACGCTGACATGGTCGCCAGGTGTACAGTGTTTCCTCCGACACATTGGTGTGGCTGGCTTCGGGTTAAGTGGGCATTGTGTCAAGAAACAGCGTGGCTTGGCTCGGTTGTGTTTCAGAGGACGCACGGCTCTCGACCTTCGCCTCTCCCGAGTCCGTACTGGAGTTGCAGCGATGGAACAAGACTAACTACCAATTGGATACCACGAAAATGGGGAGAAATATATATATATATATATATATATATATATATATATATATATATATATATATAAATAAAGAAAATCCCTCTGGGAGCAGTGCAGTAGATGGGATGAATCAAGTTGTCAGAGAGAATGAGAGACAAGCAGGATGGCTGCCCTCGTCTTCCTCCCCTTCTACAGATCCACCCAGTGGCAGGAGAGGGGCTGAACACACAGCAGTCATTAGGGGTGAACACGGCCCCTCTGTGCCTGCCCACCCGGGACGACAGCAGAGACAAACACAAAGACGGTTAGTACGCGTATTCATCAGACGAGACATTTCAGCAAGGGCATAGAGGGGGCATTCAATCATAGGAGTCACACACACGACACAAACACACACAGACCTCACACTGGGATGATCATAGACTGAGTTATTAGACACACATAGATAACAGATTGTTTAGAATGCTGGTTCATGGGGACTGGGGAGAGACTGGCCCAACTGATCGGGGGCAGGACCAATGTCTGTCTGTCTGTCTGTCTGTCTGTCTGTCTGTCTGTCTGTCTGTCTGTCTGTCTGTCTGTCTGTCTGTCTGTCTGTCTGTCTGTCTGTAGGGCTGGGGAGGGGAGGTAGAACCACATAGAATAGCAAAACAAACAACATGGCTAAGATATGCATTGAAATGAGTGTGTGTGGTGTGCGTGTGAGAAGAGAGGTGCAGTGGGTCCATCATTATGCTACAGCCAGAAGTGTATGTCTGAGTTAGCGACTGGTCTCGTCTGATCTGGACTATGCATCTCATTGACCTTTTGTGCGGCTCAGAGACAAACACACTCATTAGTGAGGGGATCCACGGCAACTGCTGGGCACAGGGCTGTCTGAGCACGGACACACTTCAGGGTTCCTCCATTGTCACCCCCACCACCACCGCCTCTCCCCAGCCACCTCACTGTGGCCTAGATCAGGCAATCCTTGGGGCTGAAGCTCGT